>NC_134400.1:79127547-79427547 GCF_050003625.1 Haematobia irritans
AAAATCGCCTATCAGGCAGCGACCCGTTATAGCAGATATCAGGAGTGATATCTGACGTCTCGAGAACATTAGCATATCTAGTGTGCGGTTTAAGTTGAAATGGGGCCATATTTGCTTGGTGTCGTTACAACCCTTGCAATTCTCCCATCGAACATTTGCCATCATAACAGCCTTCTCACGCAGCATGAGCTTGCAGGTAGCTAGGGGCATACCAACAAATTCTAGTTCCCCTGGAATATGTAAGGTAGTCCCTAGCCTTGCCAACTCATCCGCTTCGCAGTTCCCCGGTATGTTCCTATGGCCAGGCACCCATATTAGGTGAATATTGTACTGCTCAGCCATCTCATTGAGAGATTTGCGGCAATCGATGGCCGTTTTCGAGTTGAGGAACACAGAGTCCAAGGATTTTATTGCAGGTTGACTGTCTGAGTATATATTAATGCCCACATTTTTTGGAACATTACTTCTCAGCCAATTCGCCACCTCTCTTATTGCTAATATTTCAGCCTGAAAAACACTACAGTGATTAGGTAATCTTTTCGCTATTTGAAGTTCCAAATCATTAGAATATACTCCGAAACCCACTTGTCCATCCAATTTGGAGCCATCAGTGTAGAAATCTATATATTCTTTATTCCCCGGGGTCTGTGTGCACCACGCCTCACTGTTGGGGATTAGAGTCTCAAACTTTTTGTCGAAAAGTGGACTCGCCAAAGTGTAATCCACTACGTTAGGCACATCTGGCATTATTTTTAGGACAGAACTGTGACCGGATTAACAGTGTGCATCAGTTCTAATCTAGATTTTCAGTTTCCAATGTTGCTACATATTGATATATTTAATTTGGTATATGGTAGAAGAAGTTGAGATTCATCCTTCATTGGAAAGTGGGTGTGGCAGTGGGCGGATCGGTCCGAAATGTTGATCATATTTTATTCTCATCCCCAGTGGTACATGTACAAAATTTCAGAGCTCTAGGCGCTTCCTTTGGGTTGAAATACGCCCTTCGTTTGAAAGTGGGCGTGGTAGTGGACGGATTGGTCCGAAATGTTGATCATACTTTATTCTCATCCCCAGTGGTACATGTACAAAATGTCAAAGCTCTAGGCGCTTCCTTTGGGTTGAAATACGCCCTTCATTTGAAAGTGGACGTGGCAGTGGGCGGATCGGTCCAAAATTCTGATTATACTTTACTCGCATCCTCAGTGGTAAATGTACAAAATTTCAGATCTCTAGGTGCTTCGGTTGATTTAATGGGTCGGAAACCTATCATTTGGCCCACTGTGCATTGGGTAAATCATCATTCTCATTACACTTCCAAAACCTACTTTAGCTATTTTCAACTATCATTTTCTTTGTAAATAAGGGACTTCAAATCCATTTTGAGTAGATTTTAAGTTTCATGTTATCGGGGTATAATTTAGTCAAAAGTAGAGAAGAATATATAATTTAATTGTTTTTGGTATTTTTGTTTAGATGAAATAAACTATGGAATGAAATAATTTATGTAAAAATTTTCAATTACTTTTGAAATTGCATTCTCCTATTTGAATATGGTACCAAGTGGTAATAGTTGCCTTGTCCGACATATATAAGCTCCGTTCGAGAACCCGATAATTTTTGATAATTGTCACAAATTTTTAATGGAAGTCGTTCGTTCACACCATAGACCTTATAATATATAGATGAGCTATGGGTGTCAAACTATGTTTGACAGTTCCGAAGATTAAGAATAAACGAGAAAAATTAGAGCACGCTTACAATCTCTTTCGTTTTTCTTTTTGTAGTTTGCCAATTTTACACAAAATTGGAACGTTTATGGTGCAACAGAGGATTTATAAATAAATTAACATATTAAAAGTTCATATTTGAACAAAAAATTGTGACCAAAACCGCGAAAATACGAAATTTAATTTTGAGCTGCATTGCTCTTTACGAACAACACAAAAGCAAATGCGCCAAAATTAATGTTTGGTACTGACTCTTTACGAAAAAATCAAAACGAAATGTCAGAAAATTAATTTTTGAAACTGACACATTTTTTTTAAGAGAATAGTGGATCATCTATGTATTATAAGGTCTATGGTTCACACCAAAAAGCCAGCAAAAAGAGAGCCGGAGAGAGACTACATTTAACAGTTGAGATTGATAGAGATTGCAAGTTTTTGCTAGAGATTTTTCCCCAGTAAAATCTTGCAAACCATAGCATACGTTGCCAGCAAAGTGCAGTAATCCCTCGATTTACGTCGTCTCGGTTTACATTGTTTCGATTTACGTCGTCAAATTTCTTGTTCCATCAAACTTCGATTTACGTCGTCGATTTTTTAGCCCACTTTATCAGAAAAACAGGATTCGTTTTTTTGTTCTTAATGTTTTAGCAGCTGAAATTTTGAATGTGCAAATAGTTACTGGATAACGTTTTTGTACTTTTCAGCAATTTTAAGCAAAGAGAGTAAAATACACTCTTACTCTCTTGCTAGTTTTTTTTTTGTATTTTGTTATTACAAAATATCCCAGTCAGAAAAAAAACCATCGGAAAAGCGGTATAAAAGCATTGTAAACGGTTGATACACGGTGGGAAAAAGCGTTGCTACAACCCCAAAATGATAACATCATTCTACGGTCTATCGATCGTATTTAACAACGCTTTCAAAGCGTCATGAAAACAATATTTTATACGCTTTTTCGATTGTTTAATGAACGCTTTGACAACCCCAAAATGATAACATCGTTATACGGTGTATCGATGGTTTTTACCAAAGATGATAGATTTGAGGAAGATGGGAGATTGGCTTGCGTCATACCAAATGTTGCATTTACCAGATTAGTTTAATACATGTTTGTAATCTTTTAGTTGTTTTTAGTTTTTATTTTTTTAAATGAAAAATGTAATTTTCTTAATGAAACAATGTTAAATTTTAGGCAACAACAAAAAACATTACATTTTCCCCTTTATGGAAATTTATTTCGTGCTCTTAATTTCTTTTTATTTGCATTTTAATGCTATGTCAATACTTGTCGTATACGCGTTTGGTTCGAGTATTAAACTAATGTGGTAAATGGTTTGATGTGCTCAGTAGCCAATCTCCCATCTTCTGTACTCCATGATCTTTGGTTTTTACAACCAATAAAAAAAACTGAAAATTGAAATTGAAGTTTTTAATTTGGCTATACATTTTCCATTCAAAAAGCCAAAGGTACACTAAAAAAGTGAACTCTCGAGGACACTAAAGTCACTTAAACTCTATTTTAGCTCATGAACTTATTGTGTTTTGTGTAAGTAAGGGAATTACATTAATAATTTTTTGCGTAGGTTGGTTAATGGACTAAAAAAGGGGAAAAGTTATTCACAAATGTCCGTATTTCAAACAAAATACTTAAGAATTTCCTACAATTTGTACATTTTACCCCAAATGAGCCAAAAGAACATTCTTGCAATTTTGAACTCCAATTTTTTCCTTCAAAGAACGAAATTATCTTTAAAATGAGAAAGAAAATTATTTTGTTTAAAAATTTTCTTGAATTAGTCGAAGAATATCTGTGGACTTATGAAAAAACCCCATAAGACGAGATAGAACAATTTCTCAAAAATTGTATGTTGTGTGTAGTTTTTGAAGGCGTATCTTTCTGTGTTTACAGATACACACGGATGAAAAAGACTGTTTTTCATATGTTTGGCTATAAACATTATATGTTTGGAACACAAATTTTTGAGTGCAAGCATATAATGTTCATAAACTAGCATAACATGTTTGGGACATATATGTTAATATGTTAGAACATATTATGTTTGGGACATAAAATTTAGAAATAGCCTATAAACATATATGTGTTTAGTAGCTTGGAGCGCTATTTAACAGGGAGCGATATTGAATTAAGTTGGTGGTTGTTGCTTGTTATTACAAAATTAACATTTTATTTTCCCTTGGGCAATTGATCAGCTACTTCTTTGATCCTTACAAACTGTGTGGTCCGCTGTTCGAATCCCCGTCCGGTAAAATTAAAATAAAAAAAATCATACAATTGAATAATTTCTTCTACAATGTTTGTATTACAGAAAAAGGTGCTAAGAACTAAAAAATCTCGTGGAAGTGAGAAAGATGTGGGGGAATATACAATTGGGCAGAAACAAAATTTTGAGCATTCAGGTCGAAAACCTATGTTGTTAGCACCTATATTACCTGTTTATTTTCATAATTCATTATGATTCTAAATATATAAATAAATAAATAAAATTTTGAGCACAATATTGTTTGGGAGAATTGTTTTTAAGCATATAATATTTTTAGGTGCAAAATGCTTCCAAACATATTATATGTTCACATAATAACATATTGTTTTTTGGAAGACAACATTATTGAATTTGGATGCAAAAATACAAAATGTTTGGAACTTAGACTACCCAAACATATATTGTTTAGACCAATATGCTTTCAAACATATTATATATTGGAAGAGATCAAACATATAAATGTTTGGGCAATACCCAAAAATGTATATGCTTGAAGCAAAATATGTTTGGGAGTATATGTTACAGAAGCGATTTTTTGTGAGCGTGCAGATACAATATCTGCCCTAGATCGGGAGATAAGAATGGTGTCTCGAATTTTTTATGTTTAGTTTTAGCAAAACAACATATCTCATATGTTGTAAAATAAAATCGAAATACTTGTATGATACTTTTGACAAAACAACATAAGTCCACATAAGGTTTGTGTAATTGACAAAGTTTTTTTTTTACAAAACAACATATTTCGAATCATGGTGTTTTGTCAAAAAAAAAAAAAATAAAAATAAAAATAAACGCATATTTCACTTCAGTTGTGTTGTTTTTTAGTCAGAATATGATCAGGATTCAATGCGACAAAACACATAAATAGATATGTTTTCGTTTTAAATAAAATATCATATGACAAAACAACATAAGTCGTCAATTCCTAATTTTCTCTAAAAATAAGCTATCGAAAAGATCTATCACATAAATATTAAACATATTCCAGATTTTTTCTACAGAAGTTTTTGAGACCCCCTATAGGTGTATTTTCGCTCCCCTGTAAAATTGTGTTTTTAGACTTATGGGGTTTTATCATAAATCCACAGATACGTTTAGTTTAGTTAAAACTTTATACAAATGCAGAGAATGAATAGGACGTTCAATAGCATTACCCGCTACGTATATGGTATACGAAGATATGACAGTGTTTCGGCTTTCTCAGTATGCTTGTATGACATGACATTTCACAATCTACTTAAGTTAAGAGTCCTTATTTTCTTGCATAGGATTATTTATAGTGGTCACCCGGTGCATTTATTTCAACGCCTGCGTTTTTCAAGATTTAATAGAGGAAAAAGATTAATTTTGCTTCGTCATAGCTGTTTGGTCTCTGAGTGGCAATTTTTTATTAACTCCATCCGTCTGTGGAACTCACTTACTTATAATATCCAATGTATAAGTAATGCAGATGCCTTTAAGAAAAATGTTATCTCGTTTTTGAGTAATAATTAAACAAGATTCTTTATCATTTGTTTTATTTTACTCTAAACTGTTTGCTAGCTAGTTTTAATTCTTAAAATTTGTTTTCGTTTTCATGCAATATGTACCCTTATTTTTATGCAATATGTACTTTTATTTATAACTTTCTTTTATTTGTTATAAAATTTTCGTTCAATTTTTTGTTTTTGTTTCTCTTTTTCATATTTTCAATTTTAATATTCTTTATCCATTATCTGTAATTATAAATTTTATAAATCTTATTTTAATTGTTGTTATTTTTCTCCTCTTTTTACAATTGTCAAACTTAAATTCTAATAGTGTTTTTTTTTTTCAGTCTGTAATCAGTTTTTCAATATAAAATATTAAGGTTATTTGCTTATAGATCTATTTTGATTAATTTTTTAAATTTAAAAAAAAAAAAAAATTTTTTTCATGAAACCTAATATTGTAATTATATTATATTTATTTAATTGTACATTATGATTTTAAACTTCTCATGCTGAAATATGAGACTCAAGTGGTCTTGTGCATGGGAAAGCAAATAAATAAAGAAAGAAAAGAATTGCCTACATTTGTAAAATTAACCAAAATTGTTCTTCCTGGTAGGTTCACTGTTTTTTAGTGTACACCTTCAATTTATATGAAAAATGAATATTATTCTATTCTAAATCAATTCATATCAACAGTAATACCTCCATTATTCATAAAAAAACCTTAAGCATTGAAGGAAAATGCATTTTCAACGATAATTTTGTGGAAAATATACTTTTTAAAAACCGTCAATTAATTTGTTTATCAAGCGTTGTTTCAACGTTAGCTTCCAACGTTGTTACAACGCTCAATATTTATAACCATTAGGAATTTCTGACTGGGATTTCTTATTTTAGCGCCTTATAACCGTAGCTTTAGGCGATTTCTAACATGTTTAAGTGTCTAAATATATTCCACATAGAAGCAAGTTTCCCTTTGACCGGGATCCCGGGAAATTAAAAAAAAAAAATTCCAGCTTACCCGGCAATGGAAAAAGTCCCTTGTAACCCTTTATAAAATGACAACTTTTATTATGATAGTTACTTTAATTTCAAATTTAGATGATGTATTTCTTTTGGGAATATTGACCGAACATGTGCATATACTCAGCAAAAAAAGAGCTTCCAAAAAGTAGTTTGGATCCCCAAATAGTGATCTGGAAGTAGTTCAAACTGGAATCATCTCCAATGAACTTTACATGGGTTTGTCATAGGACGGAAGTACCTTTGCATTGCTTTGGAAGTTGTGCCTTGGAAGTTCATTTGGATGAAGAAATTAAAATAAAAACAATTTTTTTCTCCAATTTCACTTTTTATCTTTATCCGTAAACTTTTATTTTCTTATTATCTAATTTTGAAAATCTTCTTCGCTTCTACGATGAGTTGAACCTGGGTCTGTTGGCACCATAACAGAACGCTTTAGCAAACTTAGCACCAAAAGCCATTGAACACGATGCATCAAAACGTCTATTCAAATGTTTTGATACGAACCTAATATGGCATCACGGCATGACATTCTAACTATTTCCTGAGATGTTCTTTATTATTTTGAATGAAAAAACAAGTATATACGGCCGTAAGTTCGGCCAGGCCGAAGCTTATGTACCCTCCATCATGGATTGCGTAGAAACTTCTTCTAAACACTGCCATCCACAATCGAATTACTTAAGTTGCGGTAACGCTTGCCGATGGCAAGGTATCTTAAAACCTCCTAACACCATCTTCTAAATTGTATGTAAGTCCATACGTGGTATATATTAAATCAAAAAAGATCGATCCAATACGTATATAATTCAGTTTGACAAAGTAGACATAAAATTTTGACAAAGTTTTCTACAGAAATAAAATTTTAACAAAATTTTCTATAGAAATAAAATCTTGGTAGATTATTTTTGGCTCGAGTGGCAACCATGATTATGAACCGAATAAAATTTGAGCAAAATTTTCTATCGAAATAAAATTTTGACAATGATGAAAATTTTATTATGAACCGAATACAATTTTAACAAAATTTTCTCTAGAAATAAAAATTTGACAAAATTTTCTATAGAAATAAAATTTTCACAAAATTTTCTATAGAAATAAAATTTTGGTAGACTATTTTTGGCTCTAGTGGCAACCATGATTATGAACCGATATGGACCAATTTTTGTGTGATTGGACCAATTTTGGTATGGTTGTTAGCGACCATATACTAACACCACGTTCCTAATTTGAGCCGGATCGGATGAATTTTGCTCCTCCAAGAGGTTCCGGAGGTCAAATCTGGAGAACGATTTATATGGGGTCTATATATAATTATGGACCGATATGGACCAATTCTGGCACGTTTGTTAAAGATCATATACTAACACCATGTTCCAAATTACAACCGGATTGGATGAAATTTGCTTCTCTTGGAGACTTCGCAAGCCAAATCTGGGGATCCGTTTATATGGGCGCTATATAGAATTATAGACCGATGTGGACCAATTTTTGCATGGTTGTTAGAGACCATATACCACTATCATGTACCAAATTTCAGGCGGATCGGATGAAATATGCTTCTGTTAGAGGCTCCACAAGCCAAATCTGAGGGTCCCTTTATATGGGGGCTATACGTAAAAGTGGACCGATATGGCCCATTTTCAATACCATCCGACCTACATCGATAACAACTACTTGTGCAAAGTTTCAAGTCGATAGCTTGTTTCGTTCGGAAGTTAGCGTGATTTCAACAGACGGACGGACGGACGGACATGCTCAGATCGACTCAGAATTTCACCACGACCCAGAATATATATACTTTATGGGGTCTTAGAGCAATATTTCGATGTGTTATAAACGGAATGACAAAGTTAATATACCCCCATCCTATGATGGAGGGTATAATAAAGAACGCTGGTTCAAATCTCACCAACGGCAATTTTTTTATCAAATATTTTTCTAAAAAATTATTTTTGTACGTTATACAACGCTTTCATTTTAGTATTTTCGGCATATAATTTTGTATAAATATAATCTTTCCATTGAAAATCAACAAAAAATATATTATTTTTTTTTAGTTTTTTTTTATTGATTTTCTAGTTTTTTAAGCAAAAAAAATGTAGTTGGAAGTACTTTCAAAAGTACTTCCAAAAATGTCCTCCCAAAGATGTTCTTTATTTCAAGGAAGTTCTTTTAATCAATCATTTTAAATTAATTTTTTAAAAGCCAAGTCACCAAAAAAGTAATGAAAATGTTCTTTTTGAAACCGGAAGTGGTGCAAAATTGGCGAAAAAGCGATGAATTTAACATGAGCTTGTCATAGGACAGAAGTTCACCATTTCAACAGCTGTTGCAATGAATTTGCATCACTTCTTAATGTGTGATCTAAACTGAGTATTTTGGATGTGAATTAAAAAATTTTGTGATCACGAAACATTCTGCGTTAGAATGTACGTAACATTACGAAGAAATTGTAAAATTCCCGTTTGCGACGTATGAGTATTTCTAATAAAATATTATAATCGCACCCTGGATACAAATAACTTAACACATTTAATTAAAATGAATTCTCGTTTTGCGCTACATTAAAAAAGCTATTCACATTTTTATACCCTCCATCATAGGATGGGGGTATATTAACTTTGTCATTCCGTTTGTAACACATCGAAATATTGCTCTAAGACCCCATAAAGTAAAGGGTGATTTGTTAAGAGCTTCATAACTTTTTTTAAAAAAAAAACGCATAAAATTTGAAAAAATCTCATCGGTTCTTTATTTGAAACGTTAGATTGGTCCATGACATTTACTTTTTGAAGATAATTTCATTTAAATGTTGACCGCGGCTGCGTCTTAGGTGGTCCATTCGGAAAGTCAAATTTTGGGCAACTTTTTCGAGCATTTCGGCCGGAATAGCCCGAATTTCTTCGGAAATGTTGTCTTCCAAAGCTGGAATAGTTGCTGGCTTATTTCTGTAGACTTTAGACTTGACGTAGCCCCACAAAAAATAGTCTAAAGGCGTCAAATCGCATGATCTTGGTGGCCAACTTACCGGTCCATTTCTTGAGATGAATTGTTCTCCGAAGTTTTCCCTCAAAATGGCCATAGAATCGCGAGCTGTGTGGCATGTAGCGCCATCTTGTTGAAACCACATGTCAACCAAGTTCAGTTCTTCCATTTTTGGCAACAAAAAGTTTGTTAGCATCGAACGATAGCGATCGCCATTCACCGTAACGTTGCGTCCAACAGCATCTTTGAAAAAATACGGTCCAATGATTCCACCAGCGTACAAACCACACCAAACAGTGCATTTTTCGGGATGCATGGGCAGTTCTTGAACAGCTTCTGGTTGCTCTTCACTCCAAATGCGGCAATTTTGCTTATTTACGTAGCCATTCAACCAGAAATGAGCCTCATCGCTGAACAAAATTTGTCGATAAACACATTTCGAACCGAACACTGATTTTGGTAATAAAATTCAATGATTTGCAAGCGTTGCTCGTTAGTAAGTCTATTCATGATGAAATGTCAAAGCATACTGAGCATCTTTCTCTTTGACACCATGTCTGAAATCCCACGTGATCTGTCAAATACTAATGCATGAAAATCCTAACCTCAAAAGAATCACCCTTTATATATATTCTGGGTCGTGGTGAAATTCTGAGTCGATCTAAGCATGTCCGTCCGTCCGTCTGTTGAAATCACGCTAACTTCCGAACGAAACAAGCTATCGACTTGAAACTTGGCACAAGTAGTTGTTATCGATGTAGGTCGGATGGTATTGAAAATGGGCCATATCGGTCCACTTTTACGTATAGCCCCCATATAAAGGGACCCTCAGATTTGGCTTGTGGAGCCTCTAACAGAAGCATATTTCATCCGATCCGGCTGAAATTTGGTACATGGTGTTGATATATGGTCTCTAACAACCATGCAAAACTTGGTCCATATCGGTCCATAATTATATATAGCCCCCATATAAACCGATCCCCAGATTTGGCTTGTGGAGTCTCTAAGAGAAGCATATTTCATCCGATCCGGCTGAAATTTGGTACATGATGCTCGTATATGGTCTCTAACAACCATGCAAAAATTGGTCCATATCGGTCCATGATTATATATAGCCCCCATATAAACCGATCCCCAGATTTGGCTTACGGAGCCTCAAAGAGAAGCAAATTTCATCCGATCTGGCTGAAATTTGGTACATGATGTTGGTATATGGTCTCTAACAACCATGCAAAAATTGGTCCACATCGGTCCATAATTATATATAGCCCCCATATAAACCGATCCCCAGATTTGGCTTGTGGAGCCTCTAAGAGAAGCATATTTCATCCGATCTGGCTGAAATTTGGTACATGGTGTTGGTATATGGTCTCTAACAACCATGCAAAAATTGGTCCATATCGGTCCTTAATTATATATAGCCCCCATATAAACCGATCCACAGATTTGGCTTGTGGAGCCTCAAACAGAAGCAAATTGCATCCGATCCGGCTGAAATTTGGTACATGGTGTTGATATATGGTCTGTAACAAGCATGCAAAAATTGGTCCACATCGGTCCATAATTATATATAGCCCCCATATAAACCGATCTCCAGATTTGGCTTGCGAAGCCTCAAAGAGAAGCAAATTGCATCCGATCCGGCTGAAATTTGGTACATGGTATTGGTATATGGTCTCTAGCAACCGTGCAAATATTGGTCCACATCGGTCCATAATTATATATAGCGCACATATAAACTGATCCCCAGATTTTGGTTGCGGAGCCTCTAAGAGAAGCAAATTTCATCCGATCCGGCTGAAATTTGGTACATGGTATTGGTATATGGTCTCTAGCAACCGTGCAAAAATTGGTCCATATCGGTCCATAACTATATATAGTCCCCATATAAAACATTCTCCAGATTTGACCTCCGGAGCCTCTTGGAGGAGCAAAATTCATCCGATCCGGTTCAAATTAGGAACGTGGTGTTAGTATATGGTCGCTAACAACCATACCGAAATTGGTCCAATCACACAAAACTTGAAACTAGAGCCAAAAATAATCTACCAAAATTTTATTTCTATAGAAAATTTTGTCAAAATTTTATTTCTAGAGAAAATTTTGTTAAAATTTTATTCGGTTCATAATAAAATTTTCGTCATTGTTAAAATTTTATTTCTATAGAAAATTTTGTTCAAATTTTATTCGGTTCATAATCATGGTTGCCACTCGAGCCAAAAATAATCTACCAAGATTTTATTTCTATAGAAAATTTTGTTGAAATTTTATTTCTGTAGACATTTTTGTCAAAATTTTCTTTCTATAGAAAATTTTGTGAAAATTTTTATTTCTATAGAAAATTTTGTGAAAATTTTATTTCTATAGAAAATTTTGTTAAAATTTTATTTCTGCAGAAAATTTTGTCAAAATTTTATGTCTACTTTGTCAAACTGAATTATATACGTATTGGATCGATCTTTTTCGATTTAATATATACCACGTATGGACTTACATACAATTTAGAAGATGGTGTTAGGAGGTTTTAAGATACCTTGCCATCGGCAAGCGTTACCGCAACTTAACTGCCACTTGTGGGTGGCAGTGTTTAGAAGAAGTTTCTACGCAATCCATGATGGAGGGTACATAAGCTTCGGCCTGGCCGAACTTACCGCCGTATATACTTGTTATCTTTAATTTAAAGATTCAATATCACAGTTAATTTAAAAACTAGTTCTTTAAATAAAAACTGTAAAGTAACTTTATGGACAATTTTCCTTACATCAAACACATATGACTTTAAGGTTATATATGCATTCCTAAATCAAATCATCAAAGATTATTTTTTCAGTGTAATTGTAAACCGATAACCATTTTTTATGCGATTTTTACAGAGCATATACTGACATCACGTACCAAATTTTAACTGGATCGGATCCTAATATCAGTTGCACCAATTTTTGAATGGTTTTAAGAAAATATAGCTAACATCAATTTCAAAAGTATAGAATGAAATTTTCCTTCTAGTATACTCCAGAGTTCAAATCTTATTTTAAATATCATCCGACCTACATCAATAATAGTTATTTGTCTCAGAAAGCTTTACTTGCATCGATAGTATGGTTGAAGATTATTTCATGCAAATGTTGACCGCGATAAGTCGCGTTGGTGGTCGTCCCTTACCCCCGAAATATTTAAAAATCCTCTCCATTTCCTGCTACGTCCAAGTCGGGCAAAGGGTAGGTTCTTCTCCCCAACCGAATATAGACAAAAGCAGCGAATATTTGGGGCTACCCTTAAAATTCCCTGAAAATTTCACCGAAATCGGAGAACTTAAGTCCAATTTTCAAAAAGTCCGGCAAGGGACAATCCCACTCCTTGATGGAAAAACCCAACATAATACTCACCTTAAAGAGAAAATACGCTCAAAATTGAACATCGTATTTTTGCGGTTGTTGTCGCAATTTTTGAACCATCAATATAATGTATAATCTATTATTCAATTCAAAGGATATCCCAATGCTAGTACTTAGTGTTACCGTTGGAAATTTTGATAAAAAAAGTCGTTTACATTTGTGAAGTCTTTTTATTACAAAAAATGTTTACAAAACAACACAAAATCAATAAAGGAACATAAAAAAATATTTTACTAACTTATTGTTGTAACATAAAATCCAGTAAAACGTAAATACATTTAATTAAATTTATAATTTTTATAGTTCCATTTTTTAAACATAATTTTTAAATGTTTGTACTAAATCGTTACTTGGAATCCAATTTTCTATATTCATATCCAGTGAATATAGGCTGGTAATATATATTCGCAGGCTTTAATCTATTTGTCATTTTGTTTTTCATCAAACCAAGTTTAGAAAAAAAACTCTTTCAGCACACTGCTCTTAGGTAATGTTACTAAATATGCTGTAAATTAAAAATTGATTTGGATAAAGTACCTCTTCTCAAGTTGTACCTATTTTGTGTCAAAACGCTCGCTTTTAGGTTTAAATCAGCTCAGTGGTTGAAATGGTATGCAATAACACAACGACTGAACAAACCAGAACACCATATATAAGGTGATACGGTCAAAATTTGGTCAATATAAACTTGACGTATATCTTTCAATTTTGCATTTAAAAAACCAGAACACCCCTCATTTTGAAGGTGTGTGTGTGTAGAATGTTGCTCCTATTTTGATTTTGGAATTCACTCTTCAGTTGTCAAAATGCCGTCCAAGCAAGAAGAGCAGCGTATCAAAATTTTGCTCGCGCATCGCGAAAATCCGAGCTACTCGCACGCAAAGCTGGCAAAATCGCTAAAAGTTGCCAAATCAACCGTTACAAATGTAATTAAAGTGTTTGGGGAACGTTTGTCGACAGCCAGGAAGTCTGGATCGGGGGGAAATCGAAAACCGGAAGCCGCTGTACCTGCATTTTCATAGTTTCCGGGACTGTCAACCAAGAAATTTACGTGAAAGAGTGTTTGAATAAACGTCTGCTGCCTTTCCTGAAGAAACACGGTTGTTCCGTACTTTACCATTACGGTAAAAAGCAGGGCTGTGGAGTCGAGCCAATTTTGCTCGACTCCGACTCCGACTCCAGCATTTTTCGTCAGCTCGACTCCGACTCCGACTCCGGAGTCGACTCCGGGTAATATAACTAAATCTCATTTTAATACCACTAATTTGTAGTTCTATTGTGGGTGTACCGTAAGTGGATCGATATAAAGTATCGTATATATTTATGTGTGCAAAAAAAGGTGTTAATTTCACATTAGATGCCAATTGAACTCTATATTTCAAATTTAGGGCAATGTTTAATAAATAAAATAATGATATAAATACCCATCATAATATGAGAAGATACCAACAGTATATGTATTTGTGGACCAAAATTATTGATACTATCTCAAATCCTTTAAATTTGTTGCGAGCTATATAAAGGTTTATATTCCCATTTGCATGAATTTGAATCTGAATCGATTTAGACAAAATTGTATATACTTCTACAAAATCTATGTACTTAAAATTTAAATCTAACGTTATGGGACGTAACACAATTTTAACAAAAAATAAAAATGCAAGGAAAGTCTAAAGTCGGGTGGGCCGATTATAATATACTCTGCACAACTTTGTATTTAGATGTACATTTTGATAAAATCTCAAATCAGACTTCTCGGGCAATTTTGGGAAATATGTATAATTGTTTAGACAATTTCGCAAAAATGCATTTATGATTCATTCATTGAAAAGATTTAAAATTTGAGTAATTTCTACAAGTTTTCGACTTAGCAGTGAGTATCAGTGAGCAAACAATTTTGGAAAAATGTTTGTGTGGTACATAAAATTTTGCAAAATTTTTTATAGAAATAAAAGTTTGAAAAATTTATCAATAAAAATACAATTAAAAAAAATTGTGTAGCAAACAAAATTTTGCAAAATTTTATATAGAAATAAAATTTTGCAAAATATTCTATAGAAACAAAATTTTGACTAAATTTTCTATAGAAATAAAATTTTGACTAAATTTTATATAGAAAAAAATATTTCTATAGTAATAAAATTTTGAATACATTTTTTATAGCAGTGAGTATCAGTAAGAAAAAAATTGAGAAAATTTGCTATAGAAATAAAATTTTACAATTTTTTCTTATAGAAATAAAATTTTGAAAAAAATATCAATAAAAATACAATTTCAGAAAATTTATTGTGTAGTAAATAAAATTCTGCAAAATATTCTACAGAAACAAAATGTTGACTAAATTTTCTACAGAAATAAAATTTTGACCAAATTTTCTAATAAAAAAATCTATTACTATAAAATTTTGGCAAAATTTTCTGGAGAAATAAAATTTTGACTTAAATAAAAATAAAATTATGAATAGAAATAAAATTTTGAAAAATTTTTTGTGTAACAAACAAAATATTGCAAAATTTTCTATAGAAATAAAATTTTGCAAAGTATTCTATAGAAACAAAATTTTGACTCAATTTTCTATAGAAAAAAATATTTCTATAGTAAAAAATTTTGAATAAATGTTTTATAGAAATAAAATTTTGACAAAATTTGCTATAGAAATAAAATTTTGACAAAATTTTCTATAAAAAACAACGTTGAAACCATTTTCTGTCAATATTCCACATATGCATATGGCCTTAAAATAAAATTAAAAAAAATACTTTCGATTGTTCGAAATATTTCATATAAATTGATATGGGCATTAAAATGGATCGATCCAGCCCATCTGCTAGTCTAACATTCTAGGAAACATAAAAAGATAGCCGTAATTGGAAGTTGATTTTGTTTTACAATCATGCTGTACATGCGTAAAAACTTGCTTAGTTACAAAAATGTGAAGTGTTTTAAAAAATTAGGTTTAGCCGGAGTCGGAGTCGAGCAAAATTTTTACGACTCCGACTCCGACTCCGACTCCAGCAAAATCTTCAGACTCCGACTCCAAGACTCCGACTCCGGCTCCACAGCCCTGGTAAAAAGGCCATGGAGTGGTACGCCGCCAACAACGTGCAGGTGGTTCCCACACTGAAAAAACAGTGAACCCACCAGGAAGAAAAATTTCGGTTAATTTTAGAAAATTTTGAATATTTTGAGAAAATTTTAACTAAACAGTATAACAAACGCTGGCATCACGCCGATGTCATTAATATAAGTAAATATTTTTCTACAAATTCAAGAAAATTTATTAGACGTAATTAGGTTTTTTCACTTGTTAAAGAACATTTTTTAGTTTGAAGGAAAAAATTGGAGTTCAAAATTGCAAGAATGTCTTTAGTGACATACGAAGTTCATGATGAACGCATTTGTAGTAAAATTTACAAATTTAAAGAAATATTGAACTATTTTGTGGAAGACACGAATTTAGTTAATCTTTATCCTTCATTTGTGTACATTTTTTTCCTCGGTGTTAGTTAATTTAACTAACGTACAGAAAAAATTATTAGAGTAGAGGAAACTTTCTTCAAACATAATAATTCCATGAACTAAAATAAAGTTAAATTGGCTTTAGTGAAATAGAGAGTTCACTTTCTTTTGAGTGCAAGGACAAGAACCCTCCAAGCAAAAAACTTTATATTAAGGAAATTATATAATAAGCAAAGTTTGTATTCGCATTTCAAGGAAAAAAATATGGTCTCACGACAATACTTTTTCAGTATAGCCTATCATTACTGGTTTTGTATCGTCTATGGAAAAGTAAAAATGTTGTCCAAAAGGGTTGGGAATTTTACTTTGATGACAACTCTACAATATATTTGAGCAACTAAACTCAAAAAAATATTGTCGTAAGGCCAAAGATTTCATGTCCTTAAAATACGAATTCGAATTTTGCTTAGCATAGAAGACGAATTTCTCTATATAGTTATTTTCCTTGTCCAAAATTCGTTTTGTCAATATAGCTAAGTGATCAAATTGGGCGTCCTAACGTTAAAGAAAATTTCATTTTACTAATATCAACTTGGTTTTAATACTTCTGAAAAAATTTTCAAAATCAATGAAATCGTCTATATATTTTTTGACTTTTGGCGTCTTGGCTACAAAGCTGAAAAGCGTTTAAAAATAGGAGATGTTTTTTAATACTTTTACGAATTTGATATTTCTAGATTTAAGTTTATTTAAATTAGTTTCCGTTAATTTAAATTTCAAATTGTAACGATAAAATTACGTCATAACTTGTTAGAGTCATTTCTTTATTTTCTAGTACTTTCCTAAACATCTTTTGTGTTCTTAGTTTTCCAATCGTTCATTGTAAAAGTAACACCTTTTGTTTTACTGTAATAATTATCGGTAATATGATCATAATCCCTTATGCCTGCACGACATCTACCAGATGGTAGAATGCACTAGCCAAGATGAGAATAAGCGTGAAAGTATGTGTGCCATATCACCTGTACAATAACGCCCCATAGAAAGTTCTAGATAGCGAGACAATGAACATAAGTCGATAAATATGTGCGATGTCACCTGTGCGACATCTACCAGGTAGTAGATTAATCTAGAAGGTTGTAGGCCAATTAGCGAGAACATTCGAAATCGTCATATCTCGTTATATAAACCAGGGCTGCCAATTTTGCCGATTTATCGGCATTTTGACGATTTTTTACTCAAAAAATAGCAAATGCCGATTTTCCGTTTTTTGTACCAAAAATGACGATATTAGCTCGCTTCAAAAATTTGGACTAAAAACAGTTCGTTTACACATTTAGAGCCACCAAAAGAGAGAATACATTTGACAATAGGTAGATAGAGAAATTGCAAGTTTTTGCTAGAGATTTCATACATGTAGGAGCTATACCTCACTTTACATCTACAGTATTAGTATCACGGTTTCCACTCGTGCCAAAAATAATCCACCAAAAATTTTAAAACATTTTATCAAAAATCTACCAAATTACAAAAATATCTTGAACTTGTTGATCAAATTTGTGTGGTTAGTATATATAAAAATTTTGTTTTATTCGAAAGAAATGTTTCATATGGAATTTATAGAAAATTTTGTTCAAATTTTATTTCTATAGAAAATTTTGGCAAAATTTTATTTCTATAGAAAATTTTGTCAAAATTTTATTTCTATAGAAAATTTTGTCAAAATTTTATTTCTATAGAAAATTTTGTCAAAATTTTATTTCTATAGAAAATTTTGTCAAAATTTTATTTCTATAGAAAATTTTGTCAAAATTTTATTTCTATAGAAAATTTTGTCAAAATTTTATTTCTATAGAAAATTTTTCCAAAATTTTATTTCTATAGAAAATTTTGTCAAAATTTTATTTCTATGGACAATTTTGTCAAAATTTTATTTCTATAGAAAATTTCGTCAAAATTTTAGTTCTATAGAAAATTTTTTTTCAAAATTTTATTTCTATAGAAAATTTTGTCAAAATTCTATTTCTATAGAAAATGTTGTAAAAATTTTATGAAAATTTTGTCAAAATTTTATTTCTATAGAAAATTTTGTCAAAATTTTATTTC
Source organism: Haematobia irritans (assembly GCF_050003625.1). Lineage (NCBI taxonomy): Eukaryota > Metazoa > Arthropoda > Insecta > Diptera > Muscidae > Haematobia > Haematobia irritans. The sequence continues at coordinate 79,146,003 of NC_134400.1, forward strand.
TACTGAAAAAGTTGTCAAAATTTTATTTTTATAGAAAATTTCGGCAAAATTTTATTTCCATAGAATTTTTTTTCAAAATTTTATTTCTATAGAAAATTTTGTCAATATTTTATTTCTATACAAAAATTTGCCAACATTTTATTTCTATAGAGAATTTTGTCAAAATTTTATTTCTATAGAAAACTTTCTCAATCCTTTATATCTGTAGAAAATTTTGTCAAAATTTTATTTCTGTAGAAAATTTTGCTAAATTTTATTTTTAATAAAATTTTTGCAAATTGTGAAATTTTGGCAAATCGGGCAACAAATATGTAAATATTAAAGATCTTTTTTGATTTTTAAAGCAAAACTTACTGAAGTAAAACTTTTTAATTTTATTTTTATACACAACTTTAACCAAAAAATTAGTTTGGTGTTAATATTATTAACTTTGCAGATTTTTTGACGATTTTTAAAATGTAAGTGACGATTATGACGATTTTTTCGGAAAAAAGTGACGATTATTATTGAAATTTTATTGGCAGCCCTGATATAAACCCCTAGCGGAGAGAGCAGTCAAGTGAGTCGTAAGCTAAAGTTTATACAGTATACATCGTACACGCAAAAAATTAATTCTTTCCTCCCAAACGAAATTTTAGACAAACAAAGTTCGTTTCTCATTTGCTTTTCGCTGTAAGGAAGTGTATTTGGAAGAAAAGTATATAATTTTTGTGATAAACGTTTATTCTTTTCCAGGATGTAAAAACAATTTCATAAAGACTAGCTAAAAAAAAACATTATTTTCTTGCTAATTGCATTGTCCCTCACATCTTTCTCACATCCACGAGGATTTTTAGTTCTTAACACCTTTTCCTGTAATACCAACAATGTAGAAGAAATTATACGATTTTATAAATTTTTAAAATTTTTTTTACCTTTCGCCTGGACGGAGAATCGAACCGCGGACCATGCACATTGTAAGCCAACACACTAACCACTGAGCTATGTACCTGTTATGGTCATCAATAGATAAATATCCATATAAGTTATATTTATATAGCATAGCTTGCGGCGCCCACGAACCGAATAAACAAAGTTTATTTAACAGAAACAAACATTTAGTTTGGCACCGTGGAGCAGTGGTAGCTACGTCCGACTCTCATGCCAAGGGTCGTGGGTTCGATCCCTGCTTCGGCCAAAGTTTTTTTTAGCTTTTGTTTTTTTTTTACATATATTCCAGATATATGCGGAAGATTCCGAAAAAATGTTCAACATTACATTGTACTATATTAAATATTGAACTGTAAAATGTGTCTTATTAAAGACCTAAAGTCAGAAAAGAACAGTGTTTGATATAAACGAAATGGACTATGTTGTTATTTCAAAAATAACTTTTTTTATTGAAAAAATAAAAAATTTGTAACAAACGAATTTTTTTGGTGATAAAAGTTTAAAATTTTCGAAGCAATTCAAAAAACTCTAACAAAAGAAAAACGTTTTCGGCACACGTTTTCCAAACGTTTTTTTTCTTTGCGTGTAGAGCAAATAAGTGAAACCAATCAGTTAAACAAATAAATTGTAGATTAACGTTATTGAAAAGAACTGTGTTTTAATTATCGGGTAATTAAATACGCCTCAATACGTAAAACGTAACAATACTTTATTTTAAAGACGTTTTTACTTGAAATATAGCATAATTTCTATTTGAAGTCGAGTCTGAATATGAAAATTTATGTTGCCGTTAAAACATTTTTAATGGACTTTGATAGCAGATGAAATAAAAAAACTCAAAAAACGAATAAACTAAATATTGTTTCCTAGAATCAAGGACGCAAAACTCAAATTTAGTAGAGAATTTTGTCTTATGGTAAATGTGTCCTTACTCCAATTCCCCGCTTCTTTGGCTCGGAATCAATACCAAAATCATTAGTATGAGGACAAATTTTTTAGTGTATGTAGCCGAAATTGTTTTCTACATCAAAAACTTTCGTTACAATGCTGTTTTATGCAAAATAACGGGACTTCCACCTTCTATAATGTCTCTATTGACAAAACAAAACCAAAAATACACGCACAAAAAAAATATGTTTGGAAATGTTTACCTCAGCCAATTATGTTAGTGTGTATTTAGATCATTTAATGGTCTAAAAACCATGTATTTTATCTTTGGGAATAGAATTTTCTGGTCTAAAAAAAAGTATTGTAGCAATAGTCATTTAAATGGTTCTCTAATGCATGTTCTATTATACAAAAATATCCCAGTGAACCATGGTCGATTTTGTTACGTGGTCGCCACAAAACAGCCCCAGTCACGACTATGGTCGTGACAAGCATGTTTCTTATCTATGTGTATAGGGCAGGAATATGTAAAGAACTATTCTTGGTTCTTGGAAATACTTTGGAAACCATTTCCACAAACGACGACTGTTGGTTTTAGTTGATTTTGTTCCAATAAGTATAGTTCCCCAATTAGATGTTTATTTCACATCGAGGAACGATTACCGAATCGATATTCAAATCATTGGTAACATTCGACAGCTGATTCTCTTCTATTTTTGTATCAAAGATGTATGAATTCTGATTAGTTTAGTTGTACCAATTGTTATGTCATTAACCGCATTGTATGAATATCCAAAATGGTTGACGATTTGAGTATAAAAATGACGATATTCGATTGTTGTTTTGACGATTTTTGATATAAAGAATCTGGCAATACTGCTTGCGAGTCCAAATAGTGGTTGATAATGGATATGAATTTTTGTTAAATTGTTCATTAGTATTGGTATTATATAACTTCGTTGTTAAGATCGCAATATCATAATACATTGCTTGGCAATTGTCTTGGCTGTTTAAGCCTCATAGATTAGTAATAAAGTATTGAACTGACAAGTCGAAAGTAGTTTTTTTTTTTTGATCGATTAGTGGGTCGTTGCAAAAGTCGGAAAAACTCTCACCAAACATAAGAACTATACCCCCTGGAAGAGGTTCGTGACTTATACATGGAAGGAGAGTTCCATATTGTAGCTCTATAAATTGAGACAGTATTCCACAACACATACAGTTTGTCAAGAAAGTGTTTTGACAATGGGATAAAAATTATGTTTTGTTCCAAAATTAAATATAATGAAATTTTAAAAAAATATTTTATTATGTATTTTGCAAAGTATACATACGTACACAGAATTAAAAATTTAATAAAATATTTAATATTTCAATTATTTCTAGAATTTGAAATATTTGGCAATGTCAAAAGACTTTCTTGACATACTGTATGTATATTAATTAAGGTGTGTCGAAAAGATTGGACGACAAACACACAAACCCAGGTGATGGATTATATTTAAATTTCCTTTAGATTTTGCGCACTCACTTCCAAAGAGGTATATGTCTCCATTTGCAGTCATGTTCGTTGATTCTCTCCTGTTTCACCTAACCTCTTTTAGGCTATGTCTGCATATTATATATTTGAAACCAACTCCAAACAATTGGACAGACAAAGCCTAGTAGAGGCTAGATTCAGACCAAGACTCATCACTGGTAGTTCTAAGTGTAGCACCCGTTACGACTAAAGATCACATTCCAAATACGTGTAGTTCGTCATGCAAAACACACCGATCACACCATCAACACAGAGCACAACAATTTCACTTTCACTTGTTAGCCGTTTTGAATGTTTTCTTTTCGCGTTTTATTGCATTTCATGCGATTAGACCGAAGTGTTAATGAGGGCATATTGGCACGAAGAGTGGAACGCGTTGATAACCGCATCGACGACCACACCACACAAACTGCTGCTGTATATGTTTGGCATTCCAAAAGATAACACATATCTTTTGTTAAAAAAATCACCAGAATAAAGCTGTTGCATATACACACACACACGAACAAAATCACATTATCGTGTACCAATTCCAAATCTACAAACATTTATACGATTATAATACGAAACGGAAAAAAATCAAGGAGAAAAAAGTTCAAGTTCAAAGACAAATGACGGCCGATGACGGATGGTGGCAGCTAATGCCAACTCGGCGAATTTGCAGCAGCAGAACTAAGCAATAACTAGCCCACATACGATATTTGTATTCGCTAGATTGTATTTAGATCGTCGTACCAGTCTCCGTATACACAAAGCAGTACGTAAAAAAACCAATACATACGCACGATGGTCGTGAAATAGAGCGAGAGTGAGAAAAAGAACGGCAAATGTATTCAAATGTTCCTATAAAAAGTATTCACAATCTCTCTTTCTACTCTGGTCGTTATTCCCCATTGCTTCTCACGACCTCGACTAATGTACAATGGCTTTCACCACAAATAGGTAGTGTTAGGTGGAGAAGGGGGCAATTGATTTGTTTGCTTTCTATTGAGAGAGTGAGGGAGACATTTCACGAAGATGCCAGATTTAACAATTTGTTTCCCTCTGTATTTTTTATTATTTTTTTAAGAGCAAATAAAGCCGATTTGATGGCAAACGATACTTAATGATTTGTTGAGGCCGGCCAATGTGGACACACTAACTTTTTTATGCCAAACAATTTTGTACCATTGAAATGGTTAAGTTCTGTATAGGATTTTAGCAGATTTGTGATTTTTTTTCTCAACTTCCTATGGATGAGTAGTCATAAATACCATAGTTATGCATTTCAAGGTAAATAGATCTATTTTTTTTAAACCAAGTGTTGTTTATCCGAGCATCCAAATTGGAGATATTGGATTCCTCAGTGACCTTATGGGCATTACTAAAGTTGTTAACCCTCACTGCCAAATAATTTTGAGTTCGCAGAGAAAAGCTCGAATCCATGATGATATGTATATAAGATGGCTAAATGGACTTTCCATAATTGTTAGTTATATATTAACTATACACCATACACACTTAGGTCAGTTACCATACTCGTATACTTATTTAATAAAACAGCTGGTCGCACGCAGGAAATATACTAACAGATAATATATCCTGGAGTTAATTTCTAATTGGAGGTTAAGAAGAGGCGTTTGTACTAGCACACCAATTATAATGTTACAGCTAAAGTGCTTTGTATCCCATATATGGCTACTAAGTTCGATGTAAGCTGCTAAGTCTGTAAAAGCTTCAAGGGAAATGATCGAAAGCAAAAATAATAAAAGTTTAGTTTCATTAAAATTAATTACTAAACTAATGATCTCGTGAAGAAAGGATTAATTTTTGAGTTTCGGCGCTGAAAATGAGTTGAAAAATAATTTAAATTTTTGAGTATAGTTAAAATTTATACTATAAAAGTTACGTTTAGCCAGACTGAAAATGAAAATACTGAAATATCGAATGAATTGAGAATGGTTCCGTAGTATCAAAATACATTTTAAATCGTGTTTTAAAAGTATCCCTGGGACAATGCCCAATATCTTTCGATTGTAGTCAATATCAAAGTCATTAAAGACAAATTCGTTTGATATTCTGCTTTCGGTATATGTATTTTCGCATATAGGTGAGTACTATGTTCGGGTTTCGAGTTGAAAAACACTTTATTTTCGCGATTACTTTTCCTAAAATAATGAAAATTATAAATGAAAACAAACATATTCCCGTAAAGTCATGCTTCGGCATCTAGAGGAACAAGAAACTCCACACCAACTGAGTTAATTTATCTGCTTTAAATTGACCTGATTTAATAAAGTAACCGCGAAAATTTCAACTCAAAAAGCGAAAATAGTACTTACCTTATAACATGAACATAGTCATTATTTATATCTTCCATTTAATACAGACGCGTAATAATTTCAAATCAAATTTAATAACGATAATAAATAATAAACATTTTTAGTTGTTCTTCTGCTCTGTATATTAGGGATTTTTGTTTAAAAATTTTTTTGGATCGTGAAAAAATAATACCAATTTTTTTTAAATTTGTGGCTTTTTAGAATTGTTTATTGAAGACCAGTGTCAAATATAAGAGAAGTTTTTCATCTGTTTTTTACATTGGCAAATAGATAAGATCGCGTTTATCTGATGAAGCTTTGTATGCCTTGATATTTGTAAGAATTCACTTAAAACGATGCAGTACAAAAGGATTACAAAAAGAAAACAAAAAATATTGCTATATAATTTTCTTTTCTTAATAATACCCCATTCACATTAGGCTCGAAATCTACTAAAAGTGAATTGAAATTCCTTTTTTATAAGGAAAATGACAGATGAAATCCACTTAAAGTGGATGTTGGAAGTTTAATGTGAATGATGTGTTAAATCCAATTGGAGTAAGTTTCTTTTTAATTTACTCATATGTTCTTTTTTGTGTGTGTTTTTTAATAAAATTGAATTAAACGAATCTGTTTTTGTGTACTATAATTTTTTGGTGTTGTAGATTGTCATTTCTGAAAATATTTTAAATATCCCAAAAATTCGGGATCCCAAAAAATCCCGGTATTTAATATATCGAAATACTCAATGTAGATACATTTCTTCAAGAGTATCCATTTCATAGGTGAACAAACCGGGGACACTGCCCACATACCAAATACGAACAATTTCAAATATATTTTGTCCTTCCCGTATATAATTCAGTTTTAGGAGTATCGATTTTAGTTTTAGGAGTATCGAAAAATCTAGTTTTAAGGAAAGTTTTACGTTTCTCTTGATTTTTACAATTTCTCAGAAAACTGATCTGGCAGCTATGGAAATATTCACATCTACATATACAACATGTATCCATAAAATCTATCGATGTATGCGAGCAGCAAGCAGCGATAGTTGTCTCTATGAAGTCTTAGACATTGGCGCCGGTAAAACTAATCCATGTCAGTAGAACACTTTCAATTTCCATTTGTTTGTTGTTATGCTCCAGCGCACATTGTTGCTGACCTTTCAGATTCCGATATTTATTCACTAGACAAATCTAACACAATTGAATATTATTTCTAATGCCTGTTGTAATTAAAGTACTGTTATTTTTTGGTGTATTTTAAATTGGTGAGGCACAACACATCACGGGAAAAGTTTTTGTTTTGCACTTTCTTAAACAAATTGAGCATTTGCGTGGCACACTTGTGTATTCATTTGTTTAGAGATGAGAACTGATGAAAGTTTCGTGCAATCTTGGCTTGGTATTCCTTTGATCGAAGAAGAATTTTTGGGCGTTGTCCCATTTCGATAACAAAAATTTCACTTTTTTAATTTTGCAAAGAGAGGCGAGAAGTGGCAAAATACAAGCAACCAAAAAGGCGGCAACAATAATCTCGTTTCTGATCGAACGACAACCGACCGACGACTGATCTCAACACTCACACAGCACTCGTTTTAATAAACTCGAGTTTAAAATGATTTTTAGCTTTTATAGTCTGTGCTGCAAGATTCTCGCAAATATCTGTACGTCTTTGCTTTCATTCTTCGTCCGAATTTACTTTTTTTCACTTTTTTTTAAATAAAATTTCATGTTTTCTTATTGGCTTTGTTGTTGTTTTATTTTTTGGAATATGGGTGTTTGGTTGATTGTTTGTTTTCACAATCTCATCGCCGCAGTAGTGTCGTACGAATACATTTCGTTGGGCTTGCTGTGAGTGATCGCAATTTTTTGTATCTTGGTAGACGTTAATCGTTGCTTTTGGTGCCGTTGCTACTGCTGGCGTTGTTATTCTTCTTATAGATGTGGTGCAACGACTCGGATTGCAGACGGACAAAAGTAAGTCTGAATATGTCTACCAGTCTGTATTTGTGTAGGTTCTTCCTCGCATTCTCGAAAACACAAACACGCACGCATAACGCCGTCCACCTCAGTCGTATCCATTCACAAAGGAAATAATCATTTACCTATAGCCGCCCGCCAGCCGCCATGCGTTCTATCCCACCCGCCGTCGTAAGATGCCTTGTTTCGTTTCTGTTGTGTTTGTGTTTTCGCTTGGTTCGGTTGGGCCCATCAAATACTTTGTTTTCGTTTTTACGCAGCTATTGATAATGCATGGCGCGCAGCTCACAGCAAAGCCTTAGCTGGCAGAGTGCATGTATGTATGAATGAGGTCCAACCATGAATTCCTTACCCCCGAATCGTTAAATCGGATGTCAACAACATTTTAGGAATTCTTTGGAGTTTAATGACCACTCAGCCCAAAATTTAAGTGCACTGGTGCACCACTGATTATGAGGCTTTGAACTGAATCACATACACCCCTCTTAATTTTGTATATAACTGCACATCGGTGCATTCCGTTCCAATATCATCGTAGTGATGAATTCCAGAAGAAAAATCCTATTGTTCGTTAGAAATTCACCTTATAAACCCGTATTCCTATTCTCCTAGATTGGTTACACTGAACAAATATTATCCTAAAACAAAAGATTAGGTATCAAACCCACATAGTGGTTAGGGTATAATAACCCAGCAAAAAATAGCTTCCAAATTGGATCCCCAATTTGTGATCCGGAAGTAGTGCAAGCTTGGATCATCACTAATAAATTTTACATGAGCTTGTCATAGGACTGAAGTACTCCATTTTTGGATCCTTTGCATTGCTTTAGAAGATGTGCCTTGGAAGTTCATTTGAATGAAGATAAAAAAGTAAAAAAATCCACTTTTTATTTTAACAATAACACTAGTTTACAAAATAATTTTTTTTCATGTACATTTGATGAGATGTGACTTATTTATGTATTTTGATCTGATGAATACGAAAAAATTTTTTAAAATTTTGTTTTATGGAACAGTTTTTGAGAACAAATCAGATGTCAAATCATGCAAATATGAGCAACTCATCCACACAAAAATGCATTTTTGTTTAAATAGTCGTTATCGCGTTTTTAAAGCTCTTTGATAGCTCATGAAGAAAAAGCTGAAAAAAATGAATAAATTCCAATTCGGAATCAATACCAAAATCATTCGTGTACAAAATCTTTGAAACCGGACATGCTTTTTTTCAGTGTATGTAAGAAAAAATTGGGGCATTAAAGGGTTAATGGAATGGATTCTTTAAAATAAAGTGTTGAAAAACTTGTCCTATATTTGAACGATTTTTTGCTGTGTAGTCAAGATGCAAAAAGACAACAAATTTAAAGACAATTTCATTAAATTTAAATAATTTTTCTGAATTATTAAAGTCAAGTTGACCTTACCCCAAATATTTTTTCTTTCATGTTATGATACCCATTTTTAAGTGAAGTCACTTAATTATAAGGACAATACGACTTCATTGAAAAGTTTATCGACTTTTGGACAAGGAAAAAACTTTATATTAGAGAAATGCGTCTTCTATGCTAAAATTTGCATTCGTATTTTAAAGACATGACATCTTTGGCTTCACGACAATATTTTTTTCAGTGTATGAATAAATAAATAATAATACAATAACGGCCATTTCCGTTAGACTTTAACTCCCAGTTAACAGAAAGTAAAATCGAAATATCTTCACTCCGGTTAATTTTAACTGAATTTTTTTTAGCAGTTAAGTTCCTAACTGGCATATGGAATATATAGACAAGATTACAGACATGTCCATAGTACGGTTTAAGCGGACCTTAGACGGTCGGATAAACTCTACGACAGAGGTTCGCCTATTTGTTGTGTGTTCGTTCAAGGTTTTCCCTCACACTGCACGAACAATTATGATAACTACATGAAGAAATAAGAAGAAGCATAAACACAAACAATGAAGATGGACGAAAAGCCATTTTTTATTAAAAATGGAAGAAACAATAAAAATTCCAAGCTGAATTAGCGATCCCTCATTAATTTCATTGAAGAAATGCTTGTTTTAATTATGAAAATAAATTTGTTTTTGCTAATGTTTTGCGAACATCCCCTTACACGTGAAGATTTGTGCCTCCCAACCGGAAAAAATCAAAGTTGTTTTGATTTTATGCCAACACGTCCCCGCAACACGCGAACATGGCTTTATACTAGCGGATTTGTCGCCGCAACGTGTTGTGTCGTTTGGTTTATCCGACCGTATAAGGTGCCCTTTAAGGTTAGGTTAGGGTAAATAACGCTAGTTTACAAAATAATGTTTTTATGTACTTTTGATGAAATGCATTTTAATCTGCTGAAATCGAAAAAAATTCTTAAACATTTTTTTTATGGAACAGTTTTTGAGATATCCCGTTAATTTTAGTTTTTCGCTCTTTTTCACTAAACAAATTATATCTCGAGCTAGAAATGTCCGTTGTTGGTACTTAAATGAAAGGTGTTGAGATGACGAATAATCGTGTATAATTGGATCTGTGGTAAATTAAGTGGTTCAAAAAATGTCTATGCAATCATGTTTTAAAGTTACCCTTTTCCGCCGGAAAAGTAAACTAGTGTAATTGATTGCCTCAATTAACAAGGTTAGGTTAGGTTAGGTTAAAGTGGCAGCCCGATTACGATTCAGGCTCACTTAGACTATTCAGTCCATTGTGATACCACATTAACTAAAAGTACCTATTACATATGGGCACTTCTAGTTTTAACCGTTGAACCTTCTCGATTATTTTCTTCTGTTGAACCAACCAGATTGTTCCAAAAACATTAGCAGACTGCTTAAGTTAACGTTTTCCAGGTCCGCCAGTAATCTGAAGCTATATGCCCCTAAAATTTGCTTACGCCTTACACAAAATGCAGGACACTCACACAAGAGGTGTTTTATTGATTCCTTTTCCTCCGCATCATGACAGCTCATACAATAGTCATTATACTTCGTTTTGGCAAAATCGCCTATCAGGCAGCGACCCGTTATAGCAGATATCAGGAGTGATATCTGGCGTCTCGAGAACACTAGCATATCTAGTGTGCGGTTTAAGTTTAAATGGGGCCATATTTGCTTGGTGTCGTTACAACCCTTGCAATTCTCCCATCGAACATTTGCCATCATAACAGCCTTCTCACGCAGCATGAGCTTGCAGGTAGCTAGGGGCATACCAACAAATTCTAGTTCCCCTGGAATATGTAAGGTAGTCCCTAGCCTTGCCAACTCATCTGCTTCGCAGTTCCCCGGTATGTTCCTATGGCCAGGCACCCATATTAGGTGAATATTGTGCTACTCAGCCATCTCATTGAGAGATTTGCGGCAGTCGATGGCCGTTTTCGAGTTGAGGAACACAGAGTCCAAGGATTTTATTGCAGGTTGACTGTCTGAGTATATATTAATGCCAATATTGCTTGGAGCATTACTTCTCAGCCAATTCACCACTTCTCTTATTGCTAATATTTCAGCCTGAAAAACACTACAGTGATCAGGTAATCTTTTCGCTATTCGAAGTTCCAGATCTTTAGAATATACTCCGAAACCCACTTGGCCATCCAATTTGGAGCCATCAGTGTAGAAATCTATATATCTTTTATTCCCCGGGGTCCGTCTACACCACGCCTCACTGTTGGGAATTAGAGTCTCAAACTTTTTGTCGAAAAATGGACTCGCCAAAGTGTAATCCACTACGTTAGGCACATCTGGCGTTATTTTGAGGACCGAACTGTGACCGTAACTTTTTTCCGACCACAGCGATAGCTCGCGCAACCGCACAGCCGTTGTTGCAGCTGACTGGTTGGCCGAAATGTCTAAAGGCAATATATGCAGTATGACATTAAGGGAATGTGTTCCTGTCTTGCTGAATGCACCTGAGATACACAAGCACGCCATACACTGAACTTTGTCTAAACTTGTCGGCTGGTGAACTGCCGGCCACCAGACTACAACACCATATAGCATTATAGGTCTAACCACTGCCGTGTATAGCCAATGTACAATTTTTGGTTTTAGTCCTCACTTTTTCCCTATTGCCTTTTTGCACGAGTATAAAGCTACCGTTGCTTTCCTCGCCCTTTCTTCAATATTAAGCTTAAAGTTCAGCTTCCTGTCCAAAATAACACCAAGGTATTTTGCACACTCCCTAAAGGGGATTTCAATACCCCCTAAGGAAATGGGCCTAACCGTGGGAGTTTTGCGATCTTTGCAGTACATGACTAGTTCTGTCTTTGCAGGATTTACCCCAAGACCATTATCTTTCGCCCATTTCTCAGTTATCCGGAGGGCTCTCTGTATAATATCTCTAACTGTTGATGGGAATTTTCCCCTGACTGCTAGCGCCACATCATCTGCGTACGCCACCACTTGTATCCTTTCTTTTTCTAGGGAAACCAGAAGGTCGTTTATAGCAACATTCCAAAGAAGAGGTGATAGAACTCCTCCTTGAGGAGTGCCTCTGTTCACATACCTTTGTATGTTTGCTTGTCCTAGTGTGGCTGAAATGCGTCTCTTCCTTAGAAGTTCGTCTAACAGCCTAAGTATACCTGGATCAACATTTAGAGTTGTCAGTCCATTTAATATCATGTAATGCGGTCTCAGTAGACCTGCCCTTCGAGTATGCATGTTGTCGTTTCGAGAGCAAACTTGAATCGACGCTAGTTCTAAGATAAATATCTATCATCCTCTCCAGAGTCTTAAATAGGAATGATGATAAGCTGATTGGTCGGAAATCCTTCGCATTCGAGTGAGAGGCTTTTCCCGCTTTAGGTATGAAAACGACTTTTGATTCCCTCCACTTTCACACGAAAAATTTTTTTTTGATTTCAATCACGAAAATCGCGGATTCAATCATTTTTTTAATTGAAATGTCTTCAATCACGAAAATGATAGTATCAATCACCCATTTTGATTGAAAACCAACACGATTTTTAATTAAAAATTTAATTGACTTTTGTCACGGAATCAATTAATTGTGTGATTGAATCAATTAAAAACGTGATTGATTTTTAACATAAATTTCAATCACAGTTTTAATTGAATCAATTAAAATTTTAATAAATTTCGCGACAAAAATCAATCAACTATTTGATTCATTCAATTAAATAATTAATTGAAATTGGCTATAAATTTCGATCAAAAAATTTATATATTGCGACCCCAAAATCGTATTTAGTTTTATTTGAAATAAAAGAAAATATGTGTTTCTTATAAAACATATTTAACATTTTATTATTTTTTGAATTATGCAATAGACAAATAAATTTGGTTCTTGTCATTTGTGTTTTGTTCTAACATAACTTACAAATACAATTACTATCAATAACAACTATAGGGTGAAAAAATAAATTATATAAATCATTATCTTACTTATAATAATATCTTCCTTTAATAACCATGTTAGCATGTTCCTTCTAATATGTAGATGCGCCTAGATTTCCAATAAATCAGCAGCCTGTAAGCTAAATTAGTTTTTCTGAAAGTAAACAGAATAATTCGAATTTAATTTTGTTCAATTAAAAGTTAATTTTGTTAAACATTACCTGCATAGAATATCAAGTTCAATTCTTAGTTCCAGGTTGCAGATTTATAATCTTCTTTTGCAGTTGTAGTCTTTTAGCATAAAAAGGTGTATTAAGGAGCTCGGTAATTTAATTTTAGTAACAATTCCTTTCCAAAATTTCCACACATTAAAATCGTCTATTAAAATTTGAACCAATCAAAAACAAAAATAATGGGAAAGCAATGTAATATTTGGTATTATATTGATGATACTTTGCCAATTCTGGAAATAGAAAAAAATATAAATGGAAAATACATATTTTTACCATTACATAATTCAGCTCATTAGTTTATATACCAGATATACTGTTCTCTACTTGGGTTCAAACTGAAAAAGGCAGCTAAAACAAAAATGCAATTTAATGCCAACGCCACTTCGCAACTTCAAGGAGAATCTTCCAACAAACCCATACCGCTCTTGGTTTTAAGAAAACTAGGAGTGAAAAAAATTTATAATTTTAAAAGATCAATATTGCAAACATATTCTTATATATTTGATAAAATGATGGAGTTGATGGGATTGATTGGTCAATTTCACGAAATAAAATTGGTCACTAAAAGAAATGAAAAAAATATATTATTTTAGTCCGTTTAATGTAAACAGGCTTCAATGGAAAACGGTATTCACATTTCACAATTTCGTACCTTCAATAAACGTAGATTGTTTTCCATTTTTACAATACCACAAAACACAAACACAGGTAATTTCAAATGCGTTCTCTCATATATTTTTTTCAAACCCTTACCACGTGGCCGTTTGTTGTTGCACACTTTATTTATTTCAACCCTTTGCTATGATTTGTTGTTGCGTTCAAAATATTTATGCACACATTTTGAATGCAGCAGACAGAATGTCGCCAATCATGTTTTTCAATTTACGCGAAAAACAAAAACCCAACCGTTCGTTACGAGTTACTTCCACAGACTGATCTCTCCATCATACTTTGTTGAATAAATACCCATTCTCTTGTTCTCTTTTCGCTCTTTCCATTGCTCAAAATTATTCAGTTTCAATCACAAAGGTGATCGGATCAATCACATGTGTAATTGGAAACGGAAAAAATTTCAATCACGTTTGTAATTAAAAATTATTTCCGAATTGATTAACAAATTGATTGAATCAATCAATTAATGTTTTAATTGGAAACGTAACAAATATCAATCATTTTTTTAATTGGTTTTTATTCGGATTTGATTAAATAATTAATTGAATCAATTAACATATTTATTGAATCCGTTTCCAAATTCAATTAAGTGTTTAATTGAAAAAAATTTGGTGATCATTTTTTGTGTGTTCGTGGAATATATGCTAAGTTGATAAATCCTATATATATCGCCGACAACCAGGGGATAATTCTGTCAGCCACGGCTTGTAACTCCGCCGGAGTAATTCCATCAAGTCCGGGGGATTTGAATGATCCAAAGCTATTTAACGCCCATTTTATTCTCGATTCTGATACAATATCCTCGATAGGAAACGACCGCTGAGCCACTATGGCACCGCCAGTGCATGGTTCAACCGTCTGATTTCCGGGAAAATGTGTGTCCAATAGTACCTCCAGCGTCTCCTCACTGGACGTTGTCCAATTGCCCTCCGATGTTTTAATGAAACCTGGAGCGGAGCTCGTGGATGCTAGAACCTTCCGTAGTCTGGAAGCCTCGGATGTATTCTCAATGCTGCTGCAGTAATCATTCCAAGAGTTATGCTGAGCCTTTCTCATTTCTCGCTTGTATCCTCTCAGATTCTTCTTGTAAGCATCCCAATCCACAGGAGCTCTGGTGGACTTTGCTTTGTTAAAGAGCTTCCTGCACACTTTCCTCATATTACCTAACTCCGTAGACCACCATGGTGGTCGATTTCCCCCCTTGGCTTCCTCTTAGGGCATGCAGCTTTTAGTGAAATGTTGAAGGCCTTAGTAATCCTCTCCACTGTGTGTTCGATAACTTGCACAGTGCTCATATTTGTCTCTGGTATTTCCGGTATCATCATATTGAACGATTCCCTATACCTATTCCAGTCAGCTTTCCTAACATTTGGCGGAAATATGGTCTTGGTGGTATGAACATCAAATTTGAAACTGATGTAGCGATGATCTGAGAAGCTGTGTTCATTTAAAACCTGCCACTCAGATATCATTTCATTCAGTTCTTGCGAGGCCAAGGTGATGTCCAAAACCTCTTGCCTGTTTTTAGTGACAAAGGTTGGGGCATCTCCCTTGTTGCAAACTACCAGATTAGTACGCAAAATAAACTCTATTAGCGACTCTCCCCTTGCATTAGTATCACTACTTCCCCATATACTATGATGCGCATTCGCATCGCATCCCATAATGAGTTTCGTCTTTGTTTTCAGTGACTCCTCAACTAAGGTCTTAACGGCACATGGAGGCATCTCCCTGACATGTCCCATATAGGCCGAAGATACCCAATATTTGCATTTGGCTATTTCTAAATTGGCAACGACAGTGTCTGCATTGCACATTGAAGGAAGTAGAAACATGTTAAGCTCGTTTTTAGCAATTATACAGGCTCGAATTACATCATTACCAGTATACTGCAATAGTTTGAACCCCGGAGTACTTAATTCACATATTTTGTTTCTATAAACATATGGTTCTTGAATAAGAACTATGTCTATGTCCCCTTTCATCAGGAGAATTTTTAAGGCAGCACATGCAGCCTTACAATGATGAAGATTTATCTGGAGGATCCGTAGGACCATCGAGATTTTCAACAACCGTCACATCAGCCGCTTCAATCGAGTCATCAAGAATGTCCTCTTCAGAGATATCGGTGACTCTCGCAATAACCATAGGTTCAACTTTGGTGAGTTCTGATGCAGTAGAAGCCTTCTCACGCATACGGTATCTATCCATGTCTTCAACTTTGGTATCTCCCTCGACTTCGCAAGAGGATCCGCTTACTTCTGATTCAGACAGAGGCTTGTCCATTTCTGAATCCTTTAGCTGATCGTTTTTATACACCTTCATTTGGATATATTGAAAGCCATAACATACACGGCCCTGAGACTTTGCTAGATGTGGCAAAGACTGAGTGTTCAATATAAACACTGCATGCCGTCTTGGCCCATCCACTTCATCCAAACGGCCAACCTTCCAATCAGCTGTTGGAAGATCTGGATTGCATTGTTTCAGTCTATTTCAAATAGATTCAGGGTCAGGAGGGTTTGCAGGTATCCACGCATGTGCTCTAGGTCTAGCCGGATGTCTTTCTTCTCGACTAACTCTAGAGCAGCTCCTTCCCAAACTTCACCAATTAGTATCAGAGCAGCTTTAAAACATTCTATAGACCTCTGGTCCTCAAATGTGACTAGCTTAAATCGTCCTTGATACCAACCAGCCTCTTGGTGTCGAGGATCTGGGCCGGGAAACTTTTCCAGCACCTGTGGGTAGACGCCAGACAAAGCATTCTCAATTTCCCCCCATTTTTGCTTTGGAACCATACCGTCCAATGCTCCTTTATTTATGATAGCCATCACAAGGCTGTCTTTAGCAACTGAGGCAAACGATCGTTGATCCCTTTTGGAGGATGGCAGCTCATCCGGCGATCGTTCCCTTTTTCCAGCCTCAAGAATTCCTTGAGCCCATTTTAAGGAATCGCTTTGTTTAGCCGACAACGTGCTTGGGTCGACTGATCCTAGTTTCTTTAGGATAAACAAAGCATTTCTGCGTTCCTTGAAACTCTTTCGTGAGGGATTACCTCCTTTTGATGCCGATACCTTGGAAAAGGTTCGACTTGTCAAATTGTCGCCACCTGTCGACCCGTCTACAGGTCGACTAATTGGGCCTAACTCTTGGTCATTGCCCAAATTTATAACTCCAGTCGATACCCGTCCACTGGGCCCTGAAGTTAGCAACCCATTGGATGTCTTTGAATTTCTCTGCATGGTGGCCTAATATCCCACCACACTTGAAATTCGTAGTAGGTACTTATTACGATGATTTTATCCGCTATTAAAAAACACGTCCGTTCCGTTCGACGGTTGAATAGAGAATATTTAGGATATAACTCCTCCTCAATTAACAAATTAACAGAGTTTTACGACCAAAATCAATTAAATTTTTTATTCAACCAATTAAAAAATTAACTGAAAGTGCCGAAGACATCAATAAATTTTTTATTTCTAATTAATTCTTTGATTCATACAATCATTTTCGCGATTGAAGTAATTTCAATTACAAAATTGACCAATTAAATAGACCAATTAATTTTGTGATTGAATCGGAAAACAATTTCTGTGTGTCTTCCAATACGTCAATTTAATTGGGCTTGTCTTTAACGACATGACTTTAACATAACCCCACAAAAGTAGTCCAAAGGTGTTAAATCGCACGGCGGGTCAATTAGCCGCTTTCGAAAACGAAATAAAATGTTCACCGAACTCGCTGCGGCATGTTGAAACTACATGTCTTACAAGTCAAGCTCTAGCATTTTGTAAACAAGTTGTAAACGTCGAAAATGTAGTATACCTGTATAAACGGAAAAAAACGTAGTAAATGTCAAAAATACTTACCGGGTCATTATATTTGTTTTAAAAAACTATTTTTAATTCCCTAAGGCATGAAAACGTCATATTCAAGTATTTTAGATTTTTTTTTATAATAATAATATTTTTAAATTTTTAGTCAAAAACAATTTGCATAATTTGCAGGCATATGAAAAACGTTTTCAAATTGCTGTGGCAAAAATCGGACTAACCTACAACAAAATTTGTAAATAACACTGATTATAATATGCGAAATAGTACACCTATAAAATTTGACATAAAGATTGCCAATGCTAATATCGGTTCTGGCCGATATTAGCATTGTCCTACTATTTTTTATAAGGAAAAGACATTCGAAAATAAAAACAAAAAATTAAAAAACGTGAGACATAAATGCTTCATTTATACTATACAAATTCTTATATTGTTAAAAACTAAGTATTTTACGAAGTTTTACGACGTTTTTGACGTTAAGGAAAGTACGTCGTAAATGTATGTCAAATACCTTACAGTTTACGACAGACCATCTCGGTTTGTATAGCGCCAAAGAATTTTTTATTTGTTTGAACGATGTGAGTTTCGTAGAAATTAGGAAGAATGTTTTCTATATATTAGTTAGGATCCACCGTGGTGCAATGGTTAGTATGCCCGCCTTGCATACACAGGGTCGTGTATTCAAACCCAGTTTCGATCAAACACCAAAAAGTTTTTCAGCGGTGGATTATCCCACCTCAAGTCCCGTGTCATTGACTTTAACATAGAATCGGGAAGCACTTGTGATACCACAGTGGTGACACTGTGAATCTAATGGCGTTTTCTTTTTTGAAAAAAGTGCTTTGCCTTCACTTTGTGTGTACAGAATGCGCATTTTTAAAATGTTACAAGCTAAATGCCCGCAATTTGCCTCTATGCGTGGCGCTATTTTCACAACAGAATTCGAAGCCTTTTCGCACTTTTGCCTGTTTTTATACTCTAAACCACATAGTGGTCAGGGTATAATAAGTTTGATCTGTCAAAAAATGTGCCTACCAGAAATATTGATTTTAGACCCCATAAAATATATACCGATCGACTCAAAATCACCTCCTGAGTCGATCTAGCGCTTGGTGTCCGTCCGTCCGTCTGTCCATTTATTTGTTGTTCACAGGATTCCGGTCGCAATTATTAACCGATTTTGATGAAATTTTGGTACAGAGAGTTTTTTGGGCACAAGGACGGACGCTATTCAATTTGGGAGAAATCGGATCAAATTTAGATATAGCTCCCATATATATGTATCGCCCGATTTCGACAAATGGGGTCACGTTGCGCTTTTTTTCAAACGGATCGTCACCAAACTTGGCAAAGGGTAGTCTTTTTCATCGCCCTTCAAGTCTGCAAAATTTCATCCAAATCGGTTCAGATGTAGATATAGCTCTCATATATATGTATCGCCCGATTTTCCCAAATTTGGCCACCAAACCCTTATTTATCAACCGATCTTACTCAAAGTTGGCTAAATGTAATCGTCTATAGCACTAACTATATGTGCAAAAAATCATCAAAATCGGTTCAGATGTAGATATAGCTCCCATATATATGTATAGCCCGATTTTCCCAAATTTGGCCATAGAACCCTTATTTATTAACCGATCTTACTCAAAGTTGGCTAGATCCAGTCCTCTATAGTACTAACTATATGTGCAAAATTTCATCGAAATCGGTTCAGATGCAGATATAGCTCCCATATATGTATCGCCCGATTTTGAAAAATTTGCCCCTAATAACCTTATGTTTGACCATAGAGGCCCCATTTCTTAACTGATTTTACTCAAATTGTGCGCAAGGTAACCTTTTTTGGTAGTAATCAAACCCGCAAAATATTATGCAAATTGGTTCAGATTTACATATAGCTTCCATATATATGCATCGCTCGATTTTCCCAAATTTTGCCATAATACTTTTATATATTAACCAATGTTACTCAAATTTCAAATGTTGATGTACTAGCCGATCGTATTTATACGTACTTGTAGCTCATACATAAGAATATTGCTCGATTTTTACAAATTTGGATTTATTACCCACACTAATTGAGCGATTTTCTCATTTTTTAATAATGGGCTCAATATTAGTGGCATACTAACCCCGTAGGTGCAATATCAACTACACCCAGTGTTGCCAGAAGTAGAGGAAATTCCCTATATGTAGGGTTTTTCTAATAAAGGGTGATTTGTTAAGAGCTTGATAACTTTTTTTAAAAAAAAAACGCATAAAATTTGCAAAATCTCATCGGTTCTTTATTTGAAACGTTAGATTGGTCCATGACATTTACTTTTTGAAGATAATTTCATTTAAATGTTGACCGCGGCTGCGTCTTAGGTGGTCCATTCGGAAAGTCCAATTTTGGGCAACTTTTTCGAGCATTTCGGCCGGAATAGCCCGAATTTCTTCGGAAATGTTGTCTTCCAAAGCTGGAATAGTTGCTGGCTTATTTCTGTAGACTTTAGACTTGACGTAGCCCCACAAAAAATAGTCTAAAGGCGTCAAATCGCATGATCTTGGTGGCCAACTTACCGGTCCATTTCTTGAGATGAATTGTTCTCCGAAGTTTTCCCTCAAAATGGCCATAGAATCGCGAGCTGTGTAGCATGTAGCGCCATCTTGTTGAAACCACATGTCAACCAAGTTCAGTTCTTCCATTTTTGGCAACAAAAAGTTTGTTAGCATCGAACGATAGCGATCGCCATTCACCGTAACGTTGCGTCCAACAGCATCTTTGAAAAAATACGGTCCAATGATTCCACCAGCGTACAAACCACACCAAACAGTGCATTTTTCGGGATGCATGGGCAGTTCTTGAACGGCTTCTGGTTGCTCTTCACTCCAAATGCGGCAATTTTTTACGTAGCCATTCAACCAGAAATGAGCCTCATCGCTGAACAAAATTTGTCGATAAAAAAGCGGATTTTCTGCCAACTTTTCTAGGGCCCATTCACTGAAAATTCGACGTTGTGGCAGATCGTAAGTCTATTCATGATGAAATGTCAAAGCATACTGAGCATCTTTCTCTTTGACACCATGTCTGAAATCCCACGTGATCTGTCAAATACTAATGCATGAAAATCCTAACCTCAAAAGAATCACCCTTTATTTAGCGTCTTTTGGGATGTAGGGCCACAATGTAGGGACATTTTCACTCAACACAATATGTAATAATTTTTACATTTTGGTGGCTCTAGAGGAGGAAATTAGAAGCCGACAAGGCTTGATCTTTAACAATGTGTGGTAACAACAGTTACCACTCGTGCCAAAAAAAAAATCAAACAAAATTTGAAGATTACCACAAATCAAATGGTCAAACTTTATTCCTGTAGAATTTTTTCAACATTTTATTTCTATAGAAAATTTTGTCAAAATTGTATTTCTATAGAAAAATTTTTCAGAATATTATTTCTATAAAAAATTTCCTCAAAATTTGATTTCTATGGTATGTTTTCTCAAAATTTTGTTTCTATAGAAATTATTGTCAAAATTGTATTTCTATAGAAAAATTTCTCACAAAATTTAATTTTTATAGTTTTAACAAAACAAAAAAAAAACAAGTAAGTAAAGTTCAAAGTCGGGCGGGGCCGACTATATTATACCCTTCACCCCTATGTAGGCCAAAATTTGTGTTACCATCTCAACTACTTCACATTTGCTGGAAGCTATATAAAGGAGACATTTTTTTTACTTCTACAAAATCTCTAGAATTAAAATTTAAATCGGCTAACGCTATCCAGTTAATTGGAGGAAACTTCCATTGAAAATGGGTCTAAAATGTGTAACAGTCTACCATATTTCCCCAACTCTGGTGTACGTATATATGGGAGCTATATATAATCTGAACCGATTTTGACTAAATTTGACATGTATAGTTAGAATTATAATTCTGCTATCTATGCGAAATTTCACGTAAATGGGAGTATAACTTTGGCCCCCCTGGTGCTATATATAATCTGAACCGATTTTGACTAAATTTGACATGTATAGTTAGAATTATAATTCTGCTATCTATGCGAAATTTCACGTAAATGGGAGTATAACTTTGGCCCCCCTGGTGTGCAAATCGGATGGAAGATATACATGGGAACCATATCTAAATCTGAATCGACTTCAACCAAATTTGGCACAATTACCGATACTACTAAACGTACTCCTTGTGCGAAATTTGAAGCAAATCACGGCAAAACCCTGGATTTTGAGGCCATATAAGTTCAAATCGAACGAAAGATATATATGGGAGATATATCTAAATGTGAAACTGAATCGATTTTGAGCATATTTGGAACATACAATAGTATCGTTAAAAGTACCGCTTGTGCAAAATTTGAAGTAAGTCAGGGCAAAACTCGGGCTTTTGGGACCATATAAGTCCAAATCGGGCGAAAGATATATATGTGAGCTATATCTAAATCAGAACCGATGTTAACAAAATTTGACATACTTAACGATACTATTAAATGTACCCCTTGTGCAAAATTTGAAGAAAATCACGGCAAAACTCTGGCTTTTGTGGCCATATAAGTTCAAATCGGACGAAAGATATATATGGTAGCTATATCTAAATTTGAACCGATTTCAATCAAATTTACCAAGCATTGGTAGAATGTCAATTCTACCCTCTGTGCAAAATTTCACGAAGATCGGTAGTAAACTTTGACGGACATCGCTAAATCGAACTTTTTTTGTCCTTGTAGGGTAAACCGAACATTTTCCCTGGCAACACTGACTATGAGCTATAGTCAGATTGAGACAAAGCACACACACAAGAAGGTAGTGACTCCAAATCGCGATGATAAACAAAATACGACGGCCAAAGCGCGATCCCGGAGGCTGTACACGACGATGCTGACGAAGTTTGACTGCGTGGTAATGGACGACGAAACCTACGTCAAAGCCGACTACAGGCAGCCTCCGGGACAGGAGTTTTATACGGCAAAAGGAAGGGGAAAGGTAGCAGATATTTTCAAGCACATAAAACTGTCAAAGTTCGCAAAGAAATATCTGGTTTGGCAAGCCATCTGTACCTGTGGCTTGAAAAGCAGCATTTTCATAGCTTCCGGGACTGTCAACCAAGAAATTTACGTGAAAGAGTATTTGAATAAACGTCTGCTGCCTTTCCTGAAGAAACGCGGTTGTTCCGTACTGTTTTGGCCGGATGTGGCATCTTGCCATTACGGTAAAAAAGCCATGGTGTGGTACGCCGCCAAAAACGTGCAGGTGGTTCCCAAGGACAAGAACCCTCCCAACACGCCAGAGCTCCGCCCAATTGAGAAATACTGGGCTATTGTCAAGCGGAACCTAAAGAAGACCAAAAAAACTGCTAAGGACGAGCAGCAATTCAAGGCAAACTGGCTTTCTGCGGCGAAGAAGGTGGCTGTACAAAATCTGATGGCAGGTGTCAAGTGTGAGGCCCGGCAATTCGGATTTGGAAAAGCGAAAGCCTAACTGAATATTTTTCCTGAATTTTATACTAATTGAACTTGAAAAAGAAATTTCATTTGATTTTTTAAATAACGATTTCACCGATTTACACGCGTTTTCCCTTGACCAAATTTTGACCGTATCACCCTTTAGGATTCGATGGAAAAATATATATACTCGACTTCACGTTCTTCTTTTGTAAGAGATTTTGAATTTCTTCGAAAATTTTAAACTTGTATACAAAAACCTTTATTTGTTACACAATTTTTATTTTTGCAATAAAAAATAATATTTGATTTGAACTCAGTCCATTTCGTTTATATCAAGCACTTTTCTTTTCTGACTTTAAGTCTTTTATAAAACACACTTTACAGTTTCGTAGTAAAAATTTAATATAATAGTATGTAATGCTGAACACCTTTTCGGGAACTTCCGAACGTATCTGGAATATATGTTAAAAAATATATGTAAAAAAAAAAAAATAAAAAAAAATGGTGTTGGTCGAAGCATGGATCGAACCCAGGACCCCTGTCACGCAAGGCGGACGACCAACCACTGCTCCACGCTGCCAACAAATGTATGTTTAACAATGTTATGTTTGCATTGGCTCGTGGGCGCCGCAAGCTATGCTATATAAATATAACTTATAACGATAATTATATCTTGATGACCATAACAGCTACGTAGGCCAGTGGTTAGTGTGCTGGCTTACAAACTGTGTGATCCGCTGTTCGAATCCCCGTCCGGCAAAAGGTAAAATTGAAAAAAAATTATAAAATTTAATAATTTCTTCTACAATGTTTGTATTACAGAAAAAGGTGCTAAGCACTAAAAAAACTCATGGATGTGAAAAAAATGTGAGGCAATATACAATTAGGCAGAACAAATTTTTGAGCACAATATCCTTTGGGAGAAAATTCTTCTCAGCATATAATATTTTTGGGTCCAAAATGCCTCCAAACATATTATATGTTCACATAATAACATATAGTTTTTTGGAAGACAACATTATTGAATTTGGATGGAAAAATACAAAATGTTTGGAACTTAGACTACCCAAACATATTATATTGTTTAGACCAATATGCTTTCAAACATATTATATATTGGAAGAAATCAAACATATAAATGTTTGGGCAATACCCAAAAATTTATATGCTTGAAGCAAAATATGTTTGGGAGTATATGTTACAGAAGCAATTTTTTTGAGGGTGTAGGGGTGAAGGGTATAATATAGTCGGCACCGCCCGACTTTAGACTTTACTTACTTGTTTTATTTTCATTTTAATGTGTCGAAGCAAACACGCAAACGACAAGTAGGGACCTAGCGCCGTCAATGGTTTGATGTCTTTGGAATAAACCCAATAAACACAAACGTTTGAAAAATGCTAAATTTCAACAATTTTTCAAACATTTTTTCAAAGGATTAGGGTAATATTCAAGTTGAGAAATTGTTGAGAAAATCGCGCTCTCAACAAAAAACAGACATTACCCTCAACAGTGAAATTCAACACATTAGCAATAATATCTCAAGTGTTATCCTCAAATTGAAATGCATCGCTACTCAATAATTTGTCAAACAATTTTCGATGCGAGTCAAATTCAAAATTAACATCGTTGCAAATACTTTTCAACCTAAATTTGTATGAATGATATCCCCACTTCAAATTGAAAGTCAAAGCCAAAATTCTATGAATTTTGTATAATTTATTCATTTTCATCAAAATAAAATATATAATAATACACTACACTACATAATACACTACAATACCAATCGATAAATAATAATCTTATTAAACATATCAACAAATAAGAAAAAAAAACAACAAAACTTTAAATATCTTAAACATTATCAGTAAACACTTTTGCATTGATAATTCGTTTTCCTTCCTTTTGGTGTCATAAAACAGCATTAAAATTTTTTAACAAGCGGGCAATTTGAAATTAGGAACGTACTGGACCGCGTGTTAGAATTGATTTCCAGCAGAAGGAATTCAGAAAATATCCATTTTAAACTGATAATAGCATATGAATTAAACTGACGATGTGATGCCCATTTTCATCCAGAAGTTGTTGATTTCAACAATTTTTTGTTTTTAACAATTTTAATTGGTTGCACTTGTAATGTTTCTGGAAACTTTTTCTTGTCGATAAGCCACTCATTTTTCATTGGTCGGCTTCTTAATGTTTGCAAGAATGTAGCATCCAAAGATTTTGGTTTTCTGCAAAGAGATTTAAATTTAGTGACTTCTCTAAAGTGTTGATTTAATTTTTCATATTGACGTACCAATTATTATAAACTATTTGAAGCAGTTCCAGTTAATTGTCCACCATTTTTTCATCGGTCAGCTTTTTAATGTTTTCAAGAACGTAGAATCCATAATTTTAGTTTTCTGCAAAGAGATATACATTTAGTGACTTCCTTAAAGTTTTATTTCATTTTTTATTTTCACTTACCTATTTTTATAAACTATTTGGTTATTTGTCTAAAATTTTCCATTTTTTTATTTCTTACAATTGACCACGAACTTCGTTGCACAAATAAGTATTGAAAACCACATGGGTTTTTCGTTGCATTTTAGGGTAGTGTTTTGTCAAAGTTTTCTCATATTATCTTCAACAACTTTTCAAAGATTTCGTCAACATTTTGGCAAATTGGAAGTAATTCGCAAACAGTTTGAAGATGTATTGAAGATGAGCTATTTCAAGTCAAGTTGAATTTATGTTGAAAATTATATTTACCCTCAAACTGAAAAGTTGTTGCATTTGAAAAACGCTCATCCTGTGTTTATTGGGCTTTGTCTTACTTCTGTCTCATTCGATTGACATCACGGAACAGGGTATTATAAGTTAGTGCATATGTTTGCAACACCCAGGAGACGAGATAAACAAATGGTGTTTTTGGCAAAAATGCTCAGGGCTCCTGAGTCGATATAGCCATGTCCGTCTGTCCGTGAACACATTTTTGTAATCAAAGTCGAAGTTTTAGTCCAATCGACTTCAAATTTGGCACAAGTATGTGTTTTGGCTCAGAAGAACCCTATTGATTTTGGAAAAAATCGGTTCAGATTTAGATATAGCTCCCATATATATATTTCGCCCGATATGGACTTATATGGCCCCAGAAGCCAGAGTTTTACCCTAATTTGCTTAAAATTTTGCACAAGAGGAACAATTAGTACTATAGTCAAGTGTGTCAAATTTTATTGAAATCGGTTCAGATTTAGATATAGCTCCCATATATATCGTTCGCCCGATTTACACTCATATGACCACAGTGACCAATCTTTTACTCCGATTTAATTGAAATTTTGCACAGGGAGTAGAATTAGCATTGTAGCTATGCGTGCCAAATTTGGTTGAAATCGGTTCAGATTTAGATATAGCTCCCATATGTAACTTTCGCCCGATTTACACTCATATGACAACAGAGGCCAATTTTTTGTTCCGATTTAGTCGAAATTTTGGACAGGGAGTAGAATTGCATTGTAGCTATGCGTGCCAAATTTAATTGAAACCGGTTCAGATTTAGATATAGCTCCCATATATATGTTTTTCTGATTTCGACAAAAATGGTTAAAATACCAACATTTTCCTTGTAAAATCGCCACTGCTTAGTCGAAAAGTTGTAAAAATTACTCTAATTTTCCTAAACTTCTAATACATATATATCGAGCGATAAATCAGAAATAAACTTTTGCGAAGTTTCCTTAAAATTGCTTCAGATTTAAATGTTTCCCAATATTTTTTTACTAACATTGTGTTCCACCCTAGTGCATAGCCGACTTAAATTTTGAGTCTATAGATTTTGTAAAAGTCTATCAAATTCTGTCCAAATCGAGTGATATTTAAATGTATGTATTTGGGACAAACCTTTATATATAGCACCCAACACATTTGACGGATGTGATATGGTATCGAAAATTTAGATCTACAAAGTGGTGCAGGGTATAATATAGTCGGCCCCGCCCGACTTTAGACTTTCCTTACTTGTTTTTTGCTTACATTGTGTTCCACCCTAGTGCATTAGCCGACTTAAATTTTGAGTCTATAGATTTTGTAGAAGTCTATTAAATTCTGTCCAGATCGAGTGATATTTAAATGTATGTATTTGGGACAAACCTTTATATATAGCCCCCAACACAATTGACGGATGTGATATGGTATTGAAAATTTAGATCTACAAAGTGGTGCAGGGTATAATATAGTCGAACCCGACCGACTTTAGACTTTCCTTACTTGTTTTATTTGGAAAAGTGTGCTCCTTGAATGTGCTCTTTTTGCCTCTTCAAAATCTGGCATCCCTAGGTGAAATACATGCAGAGAGTATTGAGAAAACAAGAGAACGAAATTGTCAAGCGAAACTGCGACAGTAGGTGGGAGTCATGAGGAAATTTATCTAATGTCATGCAGTTTTTGTCGGCGCTTCTCTCAAATATCATACAGTTTGCGTCGGCGTCACCCAGTTCAGTTCTATGCCGGCCTTATGAAACGTAAGAAAAATGGGATTTAGAACCTACTTTGTAGTAACAAATGTTCTTTTATATAAATCTTCTTTAAATGTTTTGGCAGACAATTTGAAACTATAACTGCCGATGCCTTAATAAAGAATTTATCAAAACAGCGCTTCGACCGCAACGTCGGTTATATCAAAGCTGCAGGCATTGTGCGACATTTGTTGTTTTTGTAGAAGAGATATTTTCGTCCTCTTGTTTTCTTAATACTCTCTGATTCATGCTGATAGTATTAAGAAAACAAGAGAACGAAACTGTAAAGCGAAATTGCTTCAGTAGGTGGCGTCATGAGGAAAATTTCTCTATGTCATGCAGTTTTTGTCGACGCTTCCCTCAAATATCATACAGTTTAAGTCGGCGTCACCCATAGACCTTATAATACATAGATGATCCACTATAGAGGTGGAGAACTATCGATAGTCGGCGCCATCGATAGTCGACGATAGTAATTTCACAACCATCGATAGTTGACGATAGTACTATCGATATTCGACGATAGTATCGTCCACAATAATATACATAGGTTAGGTTAGGTATATTGGCAGCCCGATATTTCAGGCTCACTTAGACTATTCAGTCTATTGTGATACCACATTGGTGAGCTTCTCTCTTATCACTGAGTGCTGCCCGATTCCATGTTAAGCGCAATGACAAAGGACCTCCTTTTTATAGCCGAGTCCGAACGGCGTTCCACATTGCAGTGAAACCACTTAGGGAAGCTTTGAAACCCTCAGAAATGGCACCAGCATAATATACATATTTGGTTCGTATTTAAAATTTGTTTAATATTTTAATATGAATATTTTACGATATTAATGTTATATTATCCAAAAGGTTTGGTTTAAAAATAAAATAATGTTAACATTTTTCGCCTCTCGAAAACAATTTGTCCCGCTTTGATGCAGGGATATTTGTGTCGTACAAAATGGCTCTTTTAAAGTAAGAAGCTACTGAATGTATGGACGATCTACAACTTCTGCTTGTCGGTGCAATATTGGCAGTATCCGTCGAAATAGCTGGAATCAGAGGCTAGAATTTCCAAGCCAGAATGGTATCTTTTTAGATGGTCGTGAAAATTCGATGTGTTTCTGCTCGTTTTATACTCCTTTCCGCAATTAAGGCACTTTGAAAATTGTTTGTCCTCTGACCTTTTAAAATATTTCCATTCTTGAAAGATTTTATTTTTCTTTTTTCTCTCGGTAGCCAAATCTTTCTCTGAGTCTGTGCTGTTGTAATCACATGCCTGACATGGTCGACTCACTGACTGCCATGGAGCTCCGAAGTTTAGCTGAAATTCAACACATAGTCGAAACTCAGAACTACTTTAAAAGTAAATATTACACCTCTTTGGAGAAAGCGATCCATTCCTTTTAATGCTGCAGCAGACGTCACAAAAAAGGAAAATATTTGGTGATGTGAAAGCCAAACTATCGACTAACTATCGATAGTACTATCGAAAATGTCTGGCTGCTATCGATAGTAGCTCGATAGTGCCGATAGTGCTATCGATAGTTCTCCACCTCTAATCCACTATTCTCTTTAAAAAAATGTGTCAGTTCCAAAAATTAATTTTCTGACATTTCGTTTTGATTTTTTCGTAAAGAGTCAGTCCCAAACATTAATTTTCGCGCATTTGCTTTTGTGTTGTTCGTAAAGAGCAATGCTGCTCAAAATTAAATTTCGTATTTTCGCGGTTTTGGTCACAATTTTTTGTTCAAATATGAAGTTTTAATATATTAATTTATTTATAAATCCTCTGTTGCATCATAAACGTTCTAATTTTGTGTAAAATTGGCAAACTACAAAAAGGAAAACGAAAGAGATTGTAAGCGTGCTCTTATTTTTCTCGTTTATTCTTAATCTTTGGAACTGTCAAACCTAGTTTGACACCCATGGCTCATCTATGTATTATAAGGTCTATGGCGTCACCCAGTTCAGTTCTCTGCCGGCTTAATGAAACGTAAGGAAAATATGATTTAGAACCTACTTTGTAATAACAAATGTTTGTTTATATAAATCTTTTCATTCTATTAAATTTTTTTGGCAGACAATTTGAAATTATAACTGCCGGTGCCTTTATAAACAAATTATCATATCAGCGCTTCGACCGCAACGTCGGTAATACCAAATCTGCAGGCATTGTGCGACATCTATACGGTTGATATTTGTTGTTTTTGTAGAAGAGAAATTTTCGTCCGCTTGTTATCTTAATACTCTCTGATACATGTATTTAAAGGATTGACAAATCGTATCCAAATTACAACAAGGTTGTCCTTTTGAAAAATGCTGGAGTCGAAGTCGAGCAAAATTGACTCGCCTTGGTTTATATTACACGGAATAAACAAAAGAAATTCCCTTTTATTATAAAGGATTTCCTTTAAGAGAAAATTCATTGCAAGCGATGCAACGATGGTATCTTATTTTGTATTTGCTTTTAATGAACTTTTTTTTTTACTGCCAAAAGAAAACTTCGTCGTTTCTTAGAAAAGAAAATTTCCATGGAAAAGAAAATATATATCTTATGAAATTTTTTGTTTCATATAAGAAACTGCATGAACAATCCTGAATGCAAAAATCCGGCGAAGAATTAAACACAAACTTTAGTTTCTATGCGGATTTCCAAAATCAGATACAATAAATGCTCAGAACGGTTCACGCAAATTTCTGTGACTCCTCGAAATAAACGAATTATTGATTTTGAACTTTTATGAACTTTTTGTTGTTGATGTTTTGGTTGTAGTCGCATCGGGGAATAAAGAAATGCAAAACATATTGCGCATAAAGTTTAATCGCTTCGATATGTCCGTGGGTCTGTAGATGTGACAAAGAAGCAATAACATCGATGATAAAGCACTACCACAAACGCTCCTGAACAAATCCACATCAGTTATGGGACGGCATAAGAAGTAAGGGAAGTCATATATTTTTGCCTAAAATATAAATAAACAAAAGAATAAACATTTTATAAATATATTAAGAAAAAACAAAAAGCAAACCAGTCAGGAGAAAATAACAACAACACCATCGATACTCGGTATAACAACAGATTTTGTCATGCAAACACTTGCACTCACTCTACGAAACACCCCCGTTCATCCCCTCCTACATAAAACGCAGTCGACATGTGGAAATGCCTTTATATTCAATCGTACGTTCGTACGCAAATGCATGTACGAAACGACGACGCAGGCAACGAAATGAAAACAACAACGGAGCAACGACGACCGGAGTATTTTGGATACATACGTATGTGTGTGTGTGCGGATGTTGGCGAATTTCTGTTTATGGTTGGGTGTGTTTGTTAGTATGAAGTCAACAACCTCAGCCACATTACTCATTTCCAAGACAGTGTGTGTCCTTCAAAAAAGTTATCTTTTATAATTAAACAAGTCGCTGCTGCTTGCAGTTCAATGTTGATGCCATTGTGGACGCTGGTGCTGATTATTAATGTGGACTGTGCTTTTTCATTGCAAATCGAGTTGCTAAATGCTCAATACTCCAACGCCGCTCCGAGAACTTCGGTAGAGTTGCCATATTCGTAGATTTTCACATGATAAGGACTATTGTGTCAATTTTGATTCGATTTTGAATTTTCTTTCTAAAATAATTGTACACTGAAAGAAGTGTACAAACAAATTTTACTTTTGACTCTAATAAATTTTCTTTTGAGCCATAAAACAGATTACAGACAATCGTTGCGTCGCTTGCCAAAAATTAGGTGTTATTTACTCTTAACCCTTTCACTACCGAAATAAACCTAATCCTTGCAAATAAAATTGGAAAAAAATAAATTTCATCCCCGCTGGGATTTGAACCTGTCCCGTTTGACTTTTTCGCTTCCATGGAAGTTCTTTTGAGAAGGTTTTGCAAAATACGAGAATTTTGAATTTTTTTGTTGATTTTTAATGGAAAAAAATATATTTATACGAAAATATATGCCGAAAATAAAAAATAAAAACGATGCATGACATAAAAAAAATAATTTTTTAGAAAAATATTTGATAAAAAAAATTGCCGCTGGTGAGATTTGAACCTGCGTTTCTTATTTTTTCGTTCATACTAATAAAGAACATCTCGAGAAGCAATTAGAATGTTATTCCTTGGTGTCGTATTACGATCATATCACAGACATTTGAATTGACCTTTCGACGCTTTATGTTCAATGGCGTTTGTGGCTGAGTGTGCTAAGGCGTTCTGTTATGGTGCCAGCAAACCCAGGTTCAACCCCTGGTCGGAGCGAAAAAGTCAAATTGTAAAAATTAGATAATAGGAAAATAATTGTGTAATAAAACATATGGATGAAAAACAAGTAAGGAAAGTCTAAAGTCGGGCGAGGCCGACTATATTATACCCTGCACCACTCTGTAGATCTAAATTTTCGATACCATATCACATCCGTCAAATGTGTTGGGTGCTATAAATAAATGTTTGTCCCAATACATACATTTAAATATCACTCGATTTGGACAGAATTTGATAGACTTTTACAAAATCTATAGACTCAAAATTTAAGTTGGCTAATGCACTAGGGTGGAACACAATTTTAGTAAAAAACAAGTAAGGAAAGTCTAAAGTCGGGTGGGCCGACTATATTATACCCTGCACCACTTTGTAGATCTAAATTTTCGATACCATATCACATCCGTCAAATGTGTTGGGGGCTATATATAAAGGTTTGTCCCAAATACATACATTTAAATATCACTCGATCTGGACAGAATTTGATAGACTTCTACAAAATCTATAGACTCAAAATTTAAGTCGGCTAATGCACTAAATAGAGTGAAACACAATGTTAGTAAAAATATATGGGAAACATTTAAATCTGAAGCAATTTTAAGGAAACTTCGCAAAAGTTTATTTATGATTTATCGCTCGATATATATGTATTAGAAGTTTAGGGAAATTAGAGTCATTTTTACAAGTTTTCGACAAAGCAGTGGCGATTTTACAAGGAAAATGTTGGTATTTTGGCCATATTTGTCGAAATCAGAAAAACATATATATGGAAGCTATATCTGAACCGATATCAATCAAATTTGGCACGCATAGCTACAATGCTAATTCTACTCCCTGTGCAAAATTTCAATTAAATCGGAGTAAAAAATTGGCCTCTGTGGGCAAATGAGTGTAAATCGGGCGAAAGCTATATATGGGAGCTATATCTAAATCTTAACCGATTTGGCTGATATTTTGCAAGTTTTTCGAGACTCATAAAATATTCGGATGCACGGAATTTGAGGAAGATCGGTTGATATACACGCCAATTATGACCAGATCGGTGAAAAATATATATGGCAGCAATATCTAAATCTGAACCTATTTTTTCCAAAATCAATAGAGATCGTCTTTGAGCCGAAACAGGACCCTATACCAAATTTTAGGACAATCGGACTAAAACTGCGAGCTGTACTTTGCACACAAAAATACATCAACAGACAGACAGACGGACATCGCTAAATCGACTCAGAATTTAATTCTAAGCAGATCCGTATACTAAAAGGTTGGTCTATGATTACTCCTTCTTGGCGTTACATACAAATGCACAAACTTATTATACCCTGTACCACAGTAGTGGTGAAGGGTATAAAAAGTTAAATTGGTTGAAAAAAAATTGTTTTGTTTTTCGCTTTTTAATTTCTTCATTCAAATTAACTTCCAGGGTACAACTTCTAAAGCAATGCAAAGGATCCAAAAAAAATTTAATTTGGAGGTCCTATCTCAAGTAGTTCAAGAGCTACACACAAAAAAAAATTCTGATTCAATCACGAAATTAATTGATCCAATTAATTTTTAATTGAAATGTCTTCAATCACAGAAATGATAGTATCAATTAAAAAATTAATTGAAGGTCAATTAAAAAGTTAATTGATCCAATTAAAAAATTAATTGATACTATTATTTTTGTGATTGATTTTTGTTTCAATTAAAAAATTTGTTGAATCAATTAAAATTTTAATTGGAAAAATTTTCGTGAAATTTTTTTGTGTGTATGTAAGTTTTTTCGGAAAACATGATTCTTGAATTGGCCATTTGGTCCCAATGGCCAATAATATCTATAAAAGTGTGAGAACAAATGCAAAAACGAATCTATACAACTACATACTGCGTCACGTTCGGCCGGGCCAAATCTTAAATGCCCACCACCATGAATCAAAGATAAAAAAATTTTTCTGATTCAATCACAAAATTAATTGATCCAAAAAATTAATTGAAAGTCAATTGAAAAATTAATTAATACTATTAATTTTTGTGATTGATATTTGTTGCAATTCAAATTTCTTTTCTGTGGTTCTTAATCATTTCGTTTTGTGTGAAGGCTGCCGAGTACTAAATAAGCATAAAATGTATGGAATTGCGATATATATGTTGCATTTATTTTTTTTTACAAAAAAACAAGTAAGGAAAGTCTAAAGTCAGGCGGGGCCGACTATATTATACCCTGCACCACTTTGTAGATCTAAATTTTCGATACCATATCACATCCGTCAAATGTGTTGGGGGTTATATAAAGGTTTGTCCCAAATACATACATTTAAATATCACTCGATCTGGACAGAATTTGATATACCTCTACAAAATCTATAGACTCAAAATTTAAGTCGGCTAATGCACTAGGGTGGAACAAAATGTTAGTAAAAAATATGGGAAACATTTAAATCTGAAGCAATTTTAAGGAAAATTAGCAAAAGTTTATTTATGATTTATCGCTCGATATATATGTATTAGAAGTTTAGGAAAATCAGAGTCATTTTTACAACTTTTCGACTAAGCAATGGCGATTTTACAAGGAAAATGTTGGTATTTTGACCATATTTGTCGAAATCAGAAAAACATATATATGGAAGCTATATCTAAATCTGAAGCGATTTCAACCAAATTTGGCACGCATAGCTACAATGCTAATTCTACTCCCTGTGAAAAATTCCAACGAAATCGAAGTAAAAGATTGGTCACTATGGTCATATGAGTGTAAATCGGGCGAACGATATATATGGGAGCTTTATCTAAATCTGAACCGATTTCAATAAAATTTGGCACACTTGACTATAATACTAATTGTTCTTCTTTTGCAAAATTTTAAGCAAATTAGGGTAAAACTCTGGCTTCTGGGGATATATAAGTCCATATCGGGCGAAATATATATATGGGAGCTATATCTAAATCTGAACCAATTTCTTCCAAAATTAATAGGGTTCTATTCTGAGCCAAAACACATACATTATTTGTTAATTATTTGTTATTATTATTATTTGTTAATTATTTTTTTTAATACCAGTTTAATGTTTTTCTTTGTTGTAAAAGCAATATTTAATTTCAGAGCAACTCCAGATGTATTCGAACAAATTTAAAACATAGAGAATTGGTTAGTTTTCTTTTACAAATTGGCTTTCTTTCAACTAGAATATTTACGTTTTTATCATCAAAATTACAGGTTTTTAATACCTTATTTTAGTATTTCTTTAAGCAAATTTTTTGGAAACGAATGTAATATTTTTAATGTAAAAACCAAATATTTAATTTCAGAAAAACCTCTTAAAAATTTGGAAAAGTTTTTAGTACTGCTTTGCTTGTAATTTAATAGTGAATTGGTAAGGATTCTTTGACTTTCTTTTAATCCTGGACAGTCATCCTTATTTTTTGTACATTAACGTCATCCTTCGTCATTTTGACTACGGCTCATTTCAAGACGCTATAATTTTCATCGTGAGCGAAACTTGAATTTATTTTCTTATTCAATTTGGTTTTAATTAGTATAAAACAAAAAATTCATAAAACGGTCGAATTAGTATAACTTAAATTTACCATTTCCCAATAGACTAAAATGCATTTTAAATCGGAAATGAAATGTCGTCATTTTGACGAATGATGACTGTCTCGGGTTAACCAGAATATTTGATTTTTATGCTTATTATTATTATTTTTCATTAGATTTTTTGGAAACCTATTTAATAGTTTTATTAAAGGGTGATACGTTCAAAATTTGGTCAAGGGAAAACGCGTGTAAATCGGTGAAATCGTTTATTTAAAAAATCAAATTAAATTTCTTTTTCAAGTTCAATTAGTATAAAATTCAGGAAAAATATTCAGTTAGGCTTTCGCTTTTCCAAATCCGAATTGCCGGGCCTCACGCTTGACACCTGCCATCAGATTTTGTACAGCCACCTTGTCCACCTTCTTCGCCGCAGAAAGCCAGTTTGCCTTGAACTGCTGCTCGTCCTTAGCAGTTTTTTTTGGTCTTCTTTAGGTTCCGCTTGACAATAGCCCAGTATTTCTCAATTGGGCGGAGCTCTGGCGTGTTGGGAGGGTTCTTGTCCTTGGGAACCACCTGCACGTTGTTGGCGGCGTACCACTCCATGGCTTTTCACCGTAATGGCAAGATGCCAAATCCGGCCAAAACAGTACGGAACAACCGTGTTTCTTCAGGAAAGGCAGCATACGTTAATTCAAACACTTTCACGTAAATTTCTTGGTTGACAGTACCGGAAGCTTTGAAAATGCTGCTTTTCAAGCCACAGGTACAGATGGCTTGCCAAACCAGATATTTCTTTGCGAACTTTGACAGTTTTATGTGCTTGAAAATATCTGCTACCTTTCCCCTTCCTTTTGCCGTATAAAACTCCTGTCCCGGAAGCTGCTTGTAGTCGGCTTTGACGTAGGTTTCGTCATCCATTACCACGCAGTCAAACTTCGTCAGCATCGTCGTGTACAGCCTCCGGGATCGCGCTTTAGCCGTCGTATTTTGTTTATCATCGCGATTTGGAGTCACTACCTTCTTGTAAGTCGATAGTCCGGCTCATTTTTTGGCTCGATGCACGGTTGTAGACGATACATCCAGCTTATTTGCGGCATCTCGGAGAGAGAGGTTAGGGTTTCGCTTGAAACTACCGGCAACTCTCTTTGTCGTCTCAGCGGCTTCCGGTTTTCGATTTCCCTCCGATCCAGACTTCCTGTCTGTCGACAAACGTTCCCCAAACACTTTAATTACATTTGTAGCAGTTGATTTGGCAACTTTTAGCGATTTTGCCAGCTTTGCGTGCGAGTAGCTCGGATTTTCGCGATGCGCGAGCAAAATTTTGATACGCTGCTCTTCTTGCTTGAACGGCATTTTGACAACTGAGGAGTGAATTCCAAAATCAAAATAGGAGCAACATTCTACACACACACCTTCAAAATGAGGGGTGTTCAGGTTTTTTAAATGAAAAATTGAAAGAAATACGTCAAGTTTATATTGACAAAATTTTGACCGTATCACCCTTTAAATGTAAAAAATAAATATTGAATTTCAGAGTAACCCAAATAAATTTAGACAACTTTTTATATTTCCCCTCAGCGTACAATTTAATAGAGAATTGGTAAGATTTATATTAAAACTTTGGCTTTCTTTCAACTAAAATATTTATTTTATTATATCCTTCACATCGACAACAACACAGTTTTATGAGTTTATATAGAATACTTCATTATTTCTCTAATTGTTTCAGGTACAAATTTTATGAGATACGTTTTTCAAAGAATAGTTGAATTCCTCACACCATTTGATAAAATGCCACCAAATATGGTAACTTACAAGCTAAAATAAAGAATTAAAAAATTATATTTCATTACATGGTGTTAATTTTAACAATTTTCATTATTGCTTCCATTTTTTTCCAGCAAGATATGTGGAAAAATTACTTACGATGAATAAAACAAGGATAAGTCAAAATGTCCAAACAGCGAGTTCAAATGAACTACTCTCTGTTTCACGAGGTCATCATTTTTATTCACAAAAAACATTGTATTAAGAACTTTCATCATAAGTTTTTATAATAAAGTACTTTTGCTTAAAGAAAGTTTAATTTTAATGTATGAAAATGATCATAATAGTAAAGCGGTTTGTTTTTCCTTTAATTATTTAATGTCTCTGTACTGTAGAATGATTGATTTAAAAATAGTTTAGTCATCGACATTTTAAGGAGACTGTCAACCAATTTTTATTATCGGGTTTCCCAAAAAATAAGCAAGTAAACCAAAATAATACTGACTTTTTAACTTGGTAGGGGTATATAAATCTTATGGTGTTGTAAAAATGAACTAAAATTCAATGTTATAGATTAACTAAAATTTAAGAGAATTATAAACTAGACAAGTTGAAAAAAATCTCAAGGGCTAAAATCATGGTCAATATTACTACAGTTTAGTTCATTTTGCAATGGAAAAGGGTTCACTGTTTTTTCAGTGTATACTACAATATATACAAATGGTATCTTATGCCTAAGTATTTAATAATAATGTTATATTTATTTTTATATTATATTTATCTTCAGAAAGATCAAAATATTTATAGTATTTATTTTTATTTTTTTTTTATTTTCATCATGTAATTTGAAGCTACATAGTATTTATTAAATTCGTCACATAATCGGCGAACATTTCAGTGTAGGTAATTTGACAAATGACAATCTTTCCTTGTAAGATGGCATAGTTTTAGGTGTCCAGTTGTTCCTACGTAAACAAAACAGTAGAAATTGCTTTTGTACATATTCAACACAGTTGCAATGAATATGATACTGTGGGTCCCATATTCAAGGATTGGATGCACAAGTGAAGTGTACAAATTCCTTGTTACAAATGGGTCACAACACTCCTTACTCCAGCTTTTGACAAATCCAAGTGATCCATATGATTTATT
Organism: Haematobia irritans; assembly: GCF_050003625.1. Taxonomy (NCBI): domain Eukaryota; kingdom Metazoa; phylum Arthropoda; class Insecta; order Diptera; family Muscidae; genus Haematobia; species Haematobia irritans. The sequence continues at coordinate 79,184,371 of NC_134400.1, forward strand.
GACAGTCATAGATATGTGTGATTAAAATCTAGTCTCCGTATTCCGAGTATACCGAGATCCTTAAAGGATTCAACAGTATGAAGCATGTCGTTATTAATATAGTAGTTTGTATCGACGTGGTTTAAACTATAAAAAGAGATATGCTTGCATTTCCTTATGTTCAGAGAACACCAGTTGTACATGCTATTTAGATCAGATTGAAGTAATGCTTGGTCTTCACTTCTATTCCGGATAATTTTCATAATTTTAACACCGTCTGCATACATGAGTGTATTACCAATTCGAATTGCTGATGGAAGGTCATTTATAAATAAACAGAACAATAAAGGTCAAAGATGACTTCCTTGAGGAACACCAGAAGACACACACAGAAAAAAAATTCACGAAAAAATTTCCAATTAAAATTTTAATTGAGTTTTAAAAAATATTCAATTAAAAATTTAATTGAATCAACAATTTTTTTAATTGAAACAAAAATCAATCACAAAAATTAATAGTATCAATTAATTTTTAAATTGGACCAATTAATTTTTTAATTGACCTTCAATTAATTTTTTAATTGATACTATCATTTCTGTGATTGAAGACATTTCAAATAAAAAATTAATTGGATCAATTAATTTCGTGATTGAATCAGAAAAAAAAATTTTTGTGTGCATGTATCTATTCCGAAATAATGTTATCAAGTACTACACATTGAGTGCAAAAAATTTGTCAAATGATTGGCCATTTTGAACAAAGAGTACAACCGATTGCATCGTTAAGTTTGCTTAATTTAATGGAAGTCGATTCAGAGCTCCCATATATATTTTCGCCTGATTTACACTCTTATAACCACATAGGTCTACGTTTTACTCCAATTGAAATCATCCGATCCGGCTGAAATTTGGTACATGGTACATTGCATAACAACTATGCAAAAATTGGTCCACATCGATCAATAATTATATATAGCCCCCATATAAACCGATCCCCCGATTTGGCATGCGAAGCCTCTAAGAGAAGCAAAATTCATCCGATCCGGCTGAAATTTGGTACATGGTGTTAGTATATGGTCTCTAATGACCATGCAAAAATTGGTCCACATCGGTGCATTTATATATAGCCCCCATATAAACCGATCACCAGATTTGACCTCCGGAGCCTCTTGGAAGACCAAAATTCATCTGATTCAGTTTATATTTGGTACGTGATGTTAGTATATGGTATCCAACAACCATGCAGGAATTGGTTCATATCAGTCCATAATTATATATAACCCCCATATAAACCGATCCCCAGATTTGACCTCCGGTGCCTTTTGGAGAAGCAAAATTCATCCGATCTGGTGGAAATTTGGTACGTGGTGGTAGTATATGATATTTAACAACCGTGCCAAAAGTGGTCCATATCAGTCCATAATCATATATAGCCCCCATATAAACCGATCCCTAGATTTGTTTTTGGAGCCTCTTGGAGGAGCAAATTTCATCCGAGTCAGTTGAAATTTGGTACATTGTGCTAGTATATGGCCGTTAACAATCATGCCTAACTAGGGCCATATCGGTCTATAGTTATATATAGCTCTTAGATAAATCGATCCCCAATCACACAAAAATTGGTCCATATCAAGTTCGTAATTATATATAGCCCCATTTAAGCGACCCCCACATTTCAATTCTGGCTCCCTACGTACCGTGCAAAAGTCCATATCGATTCGTAATTATTTGTAGACTTACCTACACATACCTTGTTTGTCTAATATATGCCACGTATGGACTAACTGACAATTTAGAAAACGATTTAAGATATCACAACCCAAGTAATTCGATTGTGGATGACAGTCTTTCGTAGAAGTTTCTACGCTATCCATGGTGGAGGGTACATAATATTCGGCCTGGCCGAACTTACGGCCATACATACTTGTCAGAATTAGGACAGAAAATGAAACAGTGAAAAATTAAACAGTAAGATGTATAAAAACAAAGTTTAATTCCTCTTTATTAATAAGTACTCACGCAGAGAAGAAACATGATTGCCACAATCATATTCGAAGAGCAAAATAATATGATAGCAGCTATTTTTGCGGCGACCATGTAACATTTTAACCTGCAACCATGTTGGCTCAGTGAACATGGTTCTAAGAAAAATACAATTGTCCTCATCTAAAATGTTATTATATTGATAAAAATAATTTTGTTTCCATTAAAAGACAATGGTCACGATCTAAAATGTTATGTTATTCGTCAAAAATGTTTTTCTTCTAGTTAAAAGAACATGGTCACAACCTAAAATGTTTTGATTTTTATGAAAAAACTTTTTTCGTCGTCGAAAAAAGGACGCCACTTGAGAAAAGAAAACACAAAATCAACTTTATTTATTTGTTTTTATTTATTTATAAACTAATTCATTGTTTATTTGTATTTATAATGTCGTGCAAGCAAACTTCACATATTTTTACACACTCTAGTTTGGTTCAATTTCAACAATAAGTAATCATTCCATATTTACTTCGTGACCATCAAATGTATAAACGCAGACATCATGTAACTGCAAATAAAAATAAATTATATCATATATCAAAATGCAAAACAAAAACCAGGTATATTTTTTTCAATTACACTTTCCTTTTTTGTATTCACATAAAACCACGTGCCATTTCTGAATAAATAAATTAACACAAAACGCAATAATTCCGTATTCTCCGTCCATTCCAAGAAACAATCAACACACGACTGACGCGCAAAATGAAAATCGTGTGTACCTGCTCAATGTTTTTATAAAATTCTTGTCGCTGCAAAAAAATTAAAAAATTAAATGGTCACGAAAACAATGTACATGGTCTTTATGGCCATGTAATGGTTGTAGACATGTCTATACGTAAACTATAAAAATATTTTTTTCTCTGCAAAAAAGCAAAAAAATTGAATGGTCAGATACATGATTTTGCTGACCATATAATGGTCTCAAATTCTATCATTTAAATAATAGAACATGTTTGCGGCATTTGAGAACCATTTAAATGCTTATTGCCAACATATATTTTTCTCCGCTCGAAAATTATTTTTACAAAGACAAAATACATGGTTTTCGCGACAATTACATACTCTAAATAAGCATTAAATGGATGCGGCAACCATGTCCAAACATGTTTTTTCTGTGCGTGCTGTTACGAATTTGATAATTATAGATATAAGTTTATTTAAATTAGTTTCCGTTAATTTAAAATTTCAAATTGTAACGATAAAATTTCGCTATCACTTGTTGGAATCATCTATTCATTTTCTAGTATTTTCCTGAATTTTTTTATGTTCTTTTGTTTGCTTACCGAAATGTTAGTTCTTACTCTCTCATAGAATAGCAACCCCTTTGCTTTGTTATTCTGCATTCTCATTTCATCTCATTGTCATTATTGTTGTTGTTGTAGTAATGCGAGCATATATCTATGTGAGTGTGTATGTGTTTGGCAGCCACCAGATCAGTGCTGCCGCTAGTGAAAAATTGAGTGAAGTAGATTTTGGAAAAAAGTGGAGTAGATTGAATAAAATTGAAGTAGAATACATTTTTGAAAACTAAACAATATAATTCATTTTATTATATCCTCCACTATAGGATGGGGGTATATTAACTTTGTCATTCCGTTTGTAACACATCGAAATATTGCTCTAAAACCCCATAAAGTATATATATTCTGGGTCGTGGTGAAATTCTGAGTCGGTCTGAGCATGTCCGTCCGTCCGTGCGTCTGTTGAAATCACGCTAACTTCCGAACGAAAGAAGCTATCGACTTGAAACTTGGCACAAGTAGTTGTTATTAATGTAGGTCGGATGGTATTGCAAATGGGCCATATCGGTCCACTTTTACGTATAGCCCCCATATAAACGGACCCCCCGATTTGGCTTGCGGAGCCTCTAAGAGAACCAAATTTCAGATGAAATTTGGTACATGGTGTAAGTATATGGTATCTAACACCTATGCAAAAATTGGTCCACATCGGTTAATAATTCAATGATTAAAACCGCTATATTCATCGTAATTAAAGGAATAGGAAAAACAATTAGGTAATATGGGGTAAAATTTAAATATTTGAAGCAGAACAAAAAGTGAAGCAGATTTTTGGAAGAAGGAGTGACGAAGTAAATTTTGTGAAAATGAAGCAAAATACTTCGATTGAAGTAGTAGCGGCAGCACTGCACCAGATGAACAACTTAATGGTCGTAGATCCTTCTAGCATTGCCTAAGAATGTTCTGGCGTTGCCAGAATATTGTAGTGCTACCAGAATGTTCTCGTATTGCCACACCGTCATATATAAAAGCGCTCGCATGCTGCTAACGAGTCAGTCTTAATTAAAGCGTCAAACGAATAACTTCAGTGTGAACGAATTGTAGTGTGAAGTTATAGTAAATAAATTGTAGATTGTCGTTATTTAAAAGAACTGTGTTTTAATTGTCGGGTAATTAAAAACGCCTAAATATAAAAACGTAACAATTGGTGTCAGAAGTGGGATAACGAAAACAAAATCTACAATGAAGTTTAATGAGCTTCGTGTGGAAGACTTAAAAAAGGTATTGAGCAAACTGGAGCTGCCGACAACAGGCAATAAGGCCCAGCTTCAAAAGCGTCTACTGGAAGAGTTTAAACGGCGTAATATGGACATTGCGACGCATGAGTTTGATTATAAGGAAGACATTGATGAATCAATACTCGTCAATACAAGCAGTGTAGAAACTCCATCTGTGGCTTCGAGTGTTGTGGATTACACATCAATGCTCAATGTTTTGAGCAAAATGATGGAAGAAAACTCTAGAAAAATCATGGATGAGAATTCTAGAAAAATGGAAGAAAATTCTAGAAAAATGGAAGAAAATTCTAGAAAATTGCTGAAAGAATATGCCCTACAGATGGAAGCAAATTCTAGAAAAATGGAAGAAAATTCTAGAAAATTGGAAGAAAAATTCGACGAAAATTCTAGAATGGTCAACGAAAAATTACAACAAATTTCTGAAGGCATGGAGAAACGTGTGGACCATATAGAAAATCAAATTATGGAATTGGATAAGAAAGTCCTTTCCGTGGATGAGAAAATTATGGTTCATGATGAGAAGTTTCTGCACATCGAGAAAAAAATGTCAGAGCTGGAAATTAAAGGTGGTCCAGTGCGCGTCATCGAGGGCTCAAAAATCAAAACTCCTGTTTTCGATGGCTCAACGTCATTTGATGTCTTCAAATTCCAATTCGAAATGGTTGCTTGTAGAAATTTGTGGAATGACGATGATAAAGCAATTGAACTTCTATTGGCATTAAAGGGCAATGCTGCTGATGTGATACAAAGCATTCCCGCTGCTTCTAGAAATAACTATAATGAAGTAATAGCGGCGCTTCAACGGAAGTATGGTGGAGAGCACAAGCAGGACATCTTCAGAATGGAATTGAGAGGAAGAATCCAGAAATCGAATGAAACCCTACAAGATTTCGCAACAGAAGTTGAGCGGCTAGTGCTTTTGACATACCCAGGTGAGAGTCATCCTCTTGTGGACCCCATCAAGATTGAAACCTTCGTCAATGGAATTCGAGACCCAGATATAAAATGTGCAACATATGCGTCACAAAAGGCTACATTCGCTGAAACAGTAACATTCGCACTTGCACAGGAGACTGCGAGCTTGCTAGCGCGGCCTCAAATTCACAAGGTACGTAAAGTAGAGACAGAGTGTGATGAATCGAAGTCCGTTATTGAGTCAATGAAAGAGGCCATGAAGCAGGCAATGCAAGAAATGAAGCAAGAGACAAATAAATCCCGGACCAAATGCTATAACTGTGATAAGCCGGGACATCTAGCTCGAGAATGCAAAGCACGACGCAAACGGTCAAGGTCCACATCACCATCTCCATTAAACAATAGCCATAAGAAGGTGACCCCACAGTCAAGTGAGTCACCTTTAAACTAAATCGAGCTAGTTCAGCGGGGCAAGAACTGGCTCCCACAGACGATGGCCCCACCATCTCCATAGCAATAGTTCAAGAGAAAAATAACAATTTAACTATTGCGGGTGTTATTAATGGCGACAAGAGTACTTTGACGTTGGATACTGGTGCATCAAAGTCTATCATTAGATCTGATTTAGTAAAAGGAAAAGTTACACCACTGATTGGAGTCAAGCTACGCACGGCTACAGGGGAACCCGCAACCGTATATGGAAAGGTCACCGTAAAATTAACTATTGCTAACAAATCCGTTACTTATGATTTCATTGTGGCCGATATAGTAGACGAAGTTATAATTGGAGCGGATTTCATGATTGCTTTTGGTCTCAATTTGGATATGAAGCGTCGTGTAATGACATGGTGCGATGCCGAAATAACGGTAAACGTGGGATACGACGGGAATACACCTGTCAGACGTTTGACAACGAGCCAGTCAGAGTCTATACCACCGAATGCCGAAGCAATTATATGGGTTTCTATGAATGGAGATTGTGAAGTCGGCCAATTGTGGGTTGTTGAACCAGCAGAAAACAAAAGCAACAACATCTTGATAGCAAATGCCCTGGTAACAACGAACGAAGAGAGACTAATACCAGTTCGTGTCTTGAACTTGTCTGACAATCATGAGCAAATTGTAAAATTTTCTGATATTGGAAAATGTACACCAGCCGAGGCAATAGTCAATTTGGAAGGCAACTCATCAAAGACACATGGAGCAGTGAGAAAACATCTAGAAGGATATTTCGAGGCTTGGACACGTCATCTATCGCCGTCAGAGAGAAATAAAGCCAAGCAATTGTTGTGGAAAAACGCCTCTGCTTTTGCCTCTGAAAAGGGAAATCAAGGAAGAACATCTGTAGTGAAACATGAAATTAAAACCGCAGAAGAAAGGCCCATAAAACAGGCACCACGAAGTGTTCCCCTGGCAAAAAGAGACGAAGTTCAAAAGCTCATAAAGGAAATGGCGGAGAGTGGAGTTATCGAGCCATCATCAAGTCCTTGGTGTTCCCCAGTTGTGCTGGTCAAAAAGAAAGATGGAAGTACCCGATTCTGCGTGGACTACAGAAAACTGAATGATGTCACCAAAAAGGACAGTTATCCGCTTCCACGCATTGATGACACGTTGGACACACTAGCCGGAACAACATGGTTTTCTACGCTTGATTTGCAGAGTGGATATTGGCAAGTAGAGATCGCCGAGAAAGACAAGGAAAAGACGGCTTTTGGCGTTAATGGTGGTCTCTGACAATTCAATGTAATGCCGTTCGGGCTCTGCAACGCTCCGGCTACCTTCGAAAGATTGATGGAGCGGGTACTGAAGGGGTTGCACTGGAAGTCGTGCTTGATATACTTGGACGACATCATAGTGATGGGGAAAACATTTGACGAGCACCTTAGGTTAGGTTAGGTTAGGTTAAAGTGGCAGCCCGATTAAGATTCAGGCTCACTTAGACTATTCAGTCCATTGTGATACCACATTAACTAAAAGTACCTATTACATATGGGCACTTCTAGTTTTAACCGCTGAACCTTCTTGATTATCCTTCTTTGTTGAACCAACCAGATTGTTCCAAAAACATTAGCAGACTGCTTAAGTTAACGTTTACCAGATCCGCCAGTAATCTGAAGCTATATGCTCCTAAAAGTTGCTTGCGCTTTACACAAAATGCAGGACACTCACACAAGAGGTGTTTAATTGATTCTTTTTCCTCCGCATCATGACAGCTCATACAATAGTCATTATACTTCGCGCCAATAGTTTTTGCAAAATCTCCTATCAGGCAGCGACCCGTTATAGCAGATATCAGGAGTGATATCTGACGTCTCGAGAACATTAGCATATCTAGTGTGCGGTTTAAGTTGAAATGGGGCCATATTTGCTTGGTGTCGTTACAACCCTTGCAATTCTCCCATCGAACATTTGCCATCATAACAGCCTTCTCACGCAGCATGAGCTTGCAGGTAGCTAGGGGCATACCAACAAATTCTAGTTCCCCTGGAATATGTAAGGTAGTCCCTAGCCTTGCCAACTCATCCGCTTCGCAGTTCCCCGGTATGTTCCTATGGCCAGGCACCCATATTAGGTGAATATTGTACTGCTCAGCCATCTCATTGAGAGATTTGCGGCAATCGATGGCCGTTTTCGAGTTGAGGAACACAGAGTCCAAGGATTTTATTGCAGGTTGACTGTCTGAGTATATATTAATGCCCACATTTTTTGGAACATTACTTCTCAGCCAATTCGCCACCTCTCTTATTGCTAATATTTCAGCCTGAAAAACACTACAGTGATCAGGTAATCTTTTCGCTATTCGAAGTTCCAGATCTTTAGAATATACTCCGAAACCCACTTGGCCATCCAATTTGGAGCCATCAGTGTAGAAATCTATATATCTTTTATTCCCCGGGGTCCGTGTACACCACGCCTCACTGTTGGGAATTAGAGTCTCAAACTTTTTGTCGAAAAGTGGACTCGCCAAAGTGTAATCCACTACGTTAGGCACATCTGGCATTATTTTGAGGACCGAACTGTGACCGTAACTTTTTTCCGCACAGCCGTTGTTGCAGCTGACTGTTTGGCCAAAATGTCTAAAGGCAATAGATGCAGTATGACATTAAGGGAGTTTGTTCCTGTCTTGCTGAATGCACCTGAGATACACAAGCACGCCATACGCTGAACTTTGTCTAAACTTGTCGGCTGGTGAAGTGCCGGCCACCAGACTACAACACCATATAGCATTATAGGTCTAACCACTGCCGTGTATAGCCAATGCACAATTTTTGGTTTTAGTCCCCACTTTTTTCCTATTGCCTTTTTGCACGAGTACAAAGCTACAGTTGCCTTCCTCGCCCTTTCTTCAATATTAAGCTTAAAGTTCAGCTTCCTGTCCAAAATAACGCCAAGGTATTTTGCACACTCCCTAAAGGGAATTTCAATACCCCCTAAGGAAATGGGCCTAACCGTGGGAGTTTTGAGATCTTTGCAGTACATGACTAGCACCTTAAGAACTTGAAAGACGTTATCCAGCAATTGTCGGCCGCTGGTCTACGCCTTAACGCAAAGAAATGCTCCCTTTTCCAGCGGGAAGTTAAATACCTGGGTCATCATGTGACTGCAGAGGGCATATCCACCGATGAAGACAAAATCCAAGCTGTCAGAGATTGGCCACGACCCCGAAATCTCCACGAATTAAGAAGTTTCCTTGGGTTATGTACATATTACCGACGATTCGTCCCAAACTTCGCCAGCATCGCCGCTAGTCTCCATAAATTGACGCAAAAAGGTCAGAAGTTCCAGTGGAGCGACGAACAGGAGGATTCATTCCAACATTTAAAAGAACTTTTATGTTCAGCTCCTGTTCTAGCGTATCCTATTCCGGGCGAAAAATTTGCTTTGGATACAGATGCTAGCGCGCATGGTATTGGAGGTGTGCTATCCCAACAGATAGACGGCACGGAGAAGGTCATCGGATATTTCAGCCGAACGTTGTCCAAGCCCGAAAAGAACTACTGTGTAACGCGACGAGAGCTGCTAGCCGTCATAGAGAGTGTAAAACATTATCATAAATATTTGTATGGACAACACTTCTTGCTCAGGACTGATCACTCAGCTCTACGATGGTTGTTCCAATTCAAGAATCCGGAAGCTCAACTGGCACGTTGGATCGAGAGGCTCCAAAGCTATGATTTCAGTATCGAGCATAGAAAAGGTGGAAAACACGGTAACGGTGACGCTTTGTCACGTCGACCTTGCAGTATAGAATGCAAGCACTGCTCGAAAGCTGAACATAAGGAGGAGATTGTTGATATTCGGCTGTTACACATCGAATCTGGAGTGGACTGGCCAACAGAACAGCGTAAAGATCCCATTTTGAACAAAATTATTTCGGCAAAGGAAGAGAACGAGAAGCCCAGTAAGAAAGACATCGCAGCCGAAAGTCCACTTATGAAATCATACTGGGCTCAATGGGATAGTTTAGTTCTAGTCAATGGATCCCTGCAACGTAAATGGGAAAGCGAAGATGGCAAGAGCAGCCGAAATTTGATCATCGTTCCAGATTCCAAAATAAGAGACGTTTTGGCGGAGTTCCATAATGGTCCAAGTGGAGGTCATCTGGGAATAACCAAAACCGCCGAGAAAGTGAAGCAACGATTCTACTGGGTTGGATGCCAGAAATCAATTGCTGAATGGGTAGCCAATTGCGAGAAGTGCATGAAGGCGAAAGGTCCAACAAGGAAAAGTCGAGGTCCTATGCAAGAATATAGACCAGGAGCCCCGTTTGAAAGAATAGCAATGGACGTGGCAGGCCCTTTCCCAGTAAGTGATTCTGGAAACCGTTATGTCCTTGTGGTCATGGATTACTTCAGCAAATGGCCGGAGGTGTATGCAATTCCAAACCAAGAGGCAAAAACGATTGTGGATGTGGTCAACAAAAACTGGATATGTCGCTACGGTGTGCCGTCCGAGATTCACTCAGACCAGGGAAGAAATTTTGAATCGGCCATATTCAAAGAGATGTGTGAATCCCTTGGTATCAAGAAAACGAGGACTACGCCATTACATCCACAATCCGATGGCATAGTAGAAAGGTTTAATCGCACTCTGGAGGAACATCTTCGAAAAGTAGTGGACAACGGCCAGAGGGACTGGGACGAGCATATACCAAAGTTTTTGCTGTCGTATAGATCTGCCATTCATGATTCCACCTCTCGAACACCGGCCAATGTTCTATTCGGAACTGAGTTGAAGTTGCCTGGAGATCTGATATTCGGCGCTAAACCTAATGAGCTCGCCATGGAAGAAAACAGAAACGACATCCCAAACATTTTCGGTGAAGTTCACGAATCAGTGCGCAACAAAATAAAAATGGTCAGCAACAGAATGGAGGCGAGATACGATCGTGCTGTAAATACTGAGGGCTTCCAAAAAGAAGAATTGGTTCTGCTATTTAACCCGCAACGAAAGAAAGGATTGTGTCCTAAACTGCAAACACAGTGGGAAGGCCCATACAAAGTCATCAAGAAGATTAATGATGTTGTATACCGGATTCAGAAGGACGACAGCCCTAGATCAAAGATGAAAGTTGTACATCTGGAACGATTGGATCCTTACGGAACAGGTTCTGTGCCTGTTCGGGACGAACAGGCTTAAGCGGGAGGCAGTGTTACGAATTTGATAATTATAGATATAAGTTTATTTAAATTAGTTTCCGTTAATTTAAAATTTCAAATTGTAACGATAAAATTTCGCTATCACTTGTTGGAATCATCTATTCATTTTCTAGTATTTTCCTGAATTTTTTTATGTTCTTTTGTTTGCTTACCGAAATGTTAGTTCTTACTCTCTCATAGAATAACAACCCCTTTGCTTTGTTATTCTGCATTCTCATTTCATCTCATTGTCTATTGTCATTATTGTTGTTGTTGTAGTAATGCGAGCATATATCTATGTGAGTGTGTATGTGTTTGGCAGCCACCAGATGAACAACTTAATGGTCGTAGATCCTTCTAGCATTGTCTAAGAATGTTCTGGCGTTGCCAGAATATTGTAGTGCTACCAGAATGTTCTCGCTCGCATGCTACTAACGAGTCAGTCTTAATTAAAGCGTCAAACGAATAACTTCAGTGTGAACGAATTGTAAAGTGTGAAGTCATAGTAAATAAATTGTAGATTGTCGTTATTTAAAAGAACTGTGTTTTAATTGTCGGGTAATTAAAAACGCCTAAATATAAAAACGTAACAGTACATACAATTTTTTTTATTTCAATCACGAAAATCGCGTATTCAATCATTTTTTTTAATTGCCATGTCTTCAATCACGAAAATGATAGCATCGATCACCCATTTTGATTGAAAACCAACACGATTTTCAATTAAAAATGTAATTGAATTTTGTCACGGAATCAATTAACTGTGTGATTGAATAAATTAAAAATGTGATTGTTTTTTTGACATAAAATTCAATCACAGTTTTAATTGAAACAATTAAAATTTTAATTAATTTCGCGACAAAAATCAATCAACTATTTGATTGATTCAATTAAATTAGTAATTGATATGGGCAATAAATTTCAATCAAAAAATGTATATATTGCGCCCCCAATATCTTATTTAGTTTTATTAAAAATATACATTTCTTATAAAATTTTGTTTTTGCTATTTGTGTGTTTTGTTCTAACATCACAATGTCTACAATTATGATCAATAACAACTAAAGGGTTAAAAATAAACTATATAAATCATTATCTTCCTTATCACAATACCGATGTCAGCATGTTCCTTCTAATATTTAGATGCGCCTAGATTTCTAATAAATCAGCAGCCTGAAAGTAAACAGAATAATTCGAATTTTTCGAAATTTTCGAAATTTTGCTCAATTAAAAATAAATTTTGTTAAACATTACCTGCATATAATATCAAGTTCTGGGTTGCATATTTATAATCTTTTGCAGTTGTAGTCGTTTAGCATAAAAAGGTGTATTAAGGAGCTCGGTAATTTAATTTTGGCAACAATTCCTGTCCAAAATTTCCACACATTGAAATCGTCTATTAAAATTTGAACCAATCAAAGACAAAAATAATGGCAAAACAATGTAATATTTGGTATTATATTGATGATACTTTGCACATTCTGGAAATAGAAAAAATATAAATGGAAAATACATATTTTTATAATTTTCGGATATTTTTCATATTTTTAAATCCAAAAGAAAGAACTTTTTTTTTACATAATTCTGGTCTATACTTGGGTACAAACTGAAAAAGGCAGGTAAAACAAAACTGCAATTTAATGCCAACGCTACTTCGCAACTTCAAGGTTGATCTTCCAACAAATCCATACCGCTCTTGGCTTTAAGGAAACTAGGAGTGAAAAAAATTACAATTTTAAAAGGTCAATACGGTACCCACCTTTTGTTCTTATGTTCTTATATATTTGATAAAAATGATGGAGTTGATGGGATTGATTGGTCACTTTCACGAAATAAAATTGCTCAAAAGAAATGAATAAAAAAACAAGTATATACGGCCGTAAGTTCGGCCAGGCCGAATCTTATGTACCCTCCACCATGGATTGCGTAGAAACTTCTTCGAAAGACTGCCATCCACAAATTTCAACTCACATGGTTGTTAAATATCATATACTACCACCACGTACCAAATTTCAACCAGATCGGATGCATTTTGCTTCTCCAAAAGGCACCGGAGGTCAAATATGGGGATCGGTTTATATGGGAGCTATATATAATTATGAACTGATAGGAACCAATTCCTGCATGGTTGTTGGATACCAATACTAACATCACGTACCAAATTTCAACCGAATGGGAAGAATTTTGCTCTTCCAAGGTGCTCCGGAGGTCTAATCTGGGGATCGGTTTATATGGGGGCTATATATAATTATGGACCGATGTGGACCAATTTTTGCATGGTCATTAGAGACCATATACTAACACCATGTACCAAATTTCAGCCGGATCGGATGAAATTTGCTTCTCTTAGAGGCTCCGCAAGCCAAATCGGGGGATCGGTTTATATGGGGGCTATACGTAAAAGTGGACCGATATGGCCAATTTGCAATACCATCCGACCTACATCAATAACAACTACACAGAAAAAAAGTGTCTTGTAAATTTAAGGACCATTTAAACTTTCACATAGTTCAACAAATTTACTGTAATATAGTTCATTTTTAGTAACCACAACGAAAATTAACTTAGCTAAAGGAAAACTTAGAAAAATTCAGTAAATGTTTTTTAGTTCACTAACTACGGAGCCACCGTGGTGCAATGGTTGGATTGCCCGCCTTGCATACACAAGGTCGTGGGTTCGATTCCTGCTACGACCGAACACCAAAAAGTTTTTCAGCGGTGGATTATATCACCTCAGTAATGCTGGTGACATTTCTGAGGCTTTCAAAGCTTCTCTAAGTGGTTTTCACTGGAATGTGGAACGCCGTTCGGACTCGGCTATAAAAAGGAGGTCCCTTGTCATTGAGCTTAACATGGAATCGGGCAGCACTCAGTGATAAGGGAGAAGTTCACCACTGTGGTATCACAATAGACTGAATAGTCTAAGTGAGCCTGATACATCGGGCTGCCACATAACCTAACCTAACCTAACTACGAAATGGGAAGGATTATTCTTTAAAAAAAAATTTCAACACAGTAGTTAATGCATCGTTGATTCTATTATAAAAATACATGGGCAATATAAAAATCTTACTACGAAATGTGGACAATTTACTAAGAAAAAATTTTGTATGGAAAAAAACTTTTGTAGTAAAAATTAACTTAACGACATTACCGATTCGTATGATGGCTACCTACAGATTATTTCCCTTTTTATTATAAAGTGGAGTGTTTTTCCCCACATTGAACATTTTAGATAAAGTAGAATAAAAAGTAGTTAATATAATCCTTGCCGGGTGTGTATCATTTTTTATAGATTCCTCATAAATTTGGTATATATTTTAACTTAACTTATAGATAGAATTCCAACTAATCAATAAAAGTGGTACTGGAAAATGAAGTGAGAAATCATTGCATCATGTGAGGGAGTTTTTATGCGCTTTACAGACTATCAGTTATTCCGGACGACAGTGCTCGTGTCGAACATAGCCCATATATTGTGCACATTATAAGTTAAGTCCGAAGGCATAATCAATACTGCTGAATGTTTATGGGATCGATAACACATTTACCGATTATTTAGTCATCGCCGATAAGTCGTATCGATCCGACACACTGTAAGATTTTTTACAAACACCGACATTCCGTCCGGAATAAATAAAGCGCATTAGAGACATTTTGTGTATATCTCGTATGATTGTTTGTGTTTGTTATTGCGTCATATATGCCGTTGTTGGTTGTTTTGATTCTAGAGACAATGGAATGTTCCTTGTGTGTTGTTGGCATCTTTTGTGACGAGAGTTGTTTTCTTGCAATAGCGAGATCAGAAAGGGATTGTGTGTGTGTGGAGTTGTTTTTCTTTACGGCAGGTATGTATCCTATATGACTATTTGTGTCTTTGAGTTTTATTGCTGCATTCAGTTCTGTTGATGCATTTATGAAGTGCACACGTGGTTTTAAATTTGCAAAATCGTACGTGCGGTATTGGTGTTCATTAATGAAAATACATTTATTTCGAAACATTTTAGAAACTGAGAAGTGAATGATGTGATGTTAGAGAAATCAAAAACGCTTTTTATTCATAAAAACAAATAACAGGTTAAGGAACTGTATATTTCTGTTAATAGTTTAAAATTAGTGCGGATTTTTAATTGATGTACATAAAAAATATACAACATGAGTGGTAATAGGATGATCTATATTTATTCTACATCTGGATCACAGGTTGGAGATGCAACCAGTTTTTTGAATCTATATTTTTCGTGTTACAGCAATTCCTACAGGTGAGTACTAAGTTCGAGTTTAGCCGCTAAAATTAAAAATAAAGCACTAAGAAAAATATAAAATTATACGTCTTCGATACAAATTTAAATATAACTTGATGGAGAATAGCCCAAAGCAAGTTTTTATAAAGATTATTTTTTTATAATGGATTACACTAGGTCACAAATAACAAAATTTTTCTGTTATTTGTTGCTAGCATACTTTTTCCCATTGATTTTGACCTACTAAACACGAAAATGAGTTTTAAAAAATTTTCTGTCGATTGGTTTTCGAGATACAAATTTTTTAATTTTTTTTTTTTAATTTTTGGAGGTACACTTACAATTTTGAGCATATCTTTCGTCTTCTTTGACCTATTTCATCCTACTACTACTCAAAATAAAGAAAATTGAGTACCTCCAAAAATTAAAAAAAAAGTTCAAAAATTTGTATCTCGAAAACCAATCGACAGAAAATTTTTTAAAACTCATTTTCGTGTTTAGTAGGTCAAAATCAATGAGAAAAATTATGCTAGAACCAATTCACAAAACGACTGTTGGCTAGTGTTATTAAAGAAAACTTATCATGAAAATTGCGATTTTAGCATCTGAACTCGAACTTAATATCCACCTTAAATACTAAATTCTATACTGACAAGTGGAAATTATGTCTAATTTTATAATATTTTTTATTTCTAATATATTCTGAGAATAATTTCAAAAACGTCCCATTAGTCCATGGATATGATTCCAATAATATACCTACAGGATGGATTTTTCAATGTGGTAAGTTTTTCTATAAACGGTATTTTGTCCGTTTTTAATAAAACCAAAATTTCAATTTATTAAAAATTATTATTTTCACTTGCAGGTAGACAGGTCTTGTAATGGTATTTTTTTTTAATATTCTTACTGTTTAATGCTAACTAAGCTGATATCCTTATTGGCTCTAGGAAATACTCTTGAAAACCGTAAGTTAAAAATCAATATGAACTATAGAATTTGATAATATTTTTCTTATATATATATATATATATATATATATATAATATATATATATATATATATATATATATATATATATATATATATATATATATATATATAATATATATATATATATATATATATATATATATATATATATATATATATATATATATATATATATATATATATATATATATATATATATATATATATATATATATATATATATATATATATATATATATATATATATATATATATATATATATATATATATATATATATATATATATATATATATATATATATATATTTATATTATATATTTTTATATTATTTATATATTTTTTTTTTTCATTCATTCATACTTTATTTGTAATTTCAAAGCCCCATGGCCAATTATAACAAAATTACACAGACTACAATACAGTCTACTAAAAAATACACAAATTCAAAACAGAATTGCAAAATTCTTAATATTCTTAAAATTCTTAATATTTCTTAATATTTACCCTAAATTCTTAAAAGTAGGTATGTATATAGCCCTAAGAATACAAAGCAGTTCGCTATACTACTAAGAAATTGATAATCCAACACAAAAATAGCAAATATCTTTATCTTACCCTAAACCCATAACAATAGTAATAATATATGTAGTAACAAATTTCAATATACCAATAAACCCCCTGACAAATTAACAATAGTTCATATAGTAGTTGCAGTAATTATAATATTGTCACCAGAGTCCCCAACTAACCGCAAACAATAATCACAAAACTAACAAAAAATAGTTACTAAAAATACCCACGCGTCAAAAGCTCTCAGAACCAAAGTGTTGCAATAGCCTACTACGGTACACCGAATCTGAGGCACCAAACATCCTCAAGGCGTCAGGAAGGACATTAAAAGCCCGCGCAACTCTCACCTCAAAAGATCTCTCAACCAGCCCATTTACGACCCTTGGTACGACCAATTGATTGCTCCGCGAGGAATGTGTGAACACAAATGACTGCGACAAAAACGAAGGGCACTGATTCCTCCATACCCTATAAAACAGCATCAGGCTACGAATAGTTACGAGAGTGTGGAACGAACACCCCACAAAGCGCTCAACAAATGGTGCTATATGAGAAAATCGATTGACCCCATAAATAAATCTTACCGCATTATTGAACGCAACCTGGACCCTATTTAAGTTATAACCAGCACAACCTGCATAAACCTCCATACCATACAAGATCACCGACATCACCAACGCATGAACCAATTTAATCCGTACATCCCGCGGCAATATCAAATCGCAATTATAGAGCCGACGGAGGGTGAAGTTGACACGCGATACGACCCAATCCACATGCTCAGCGAAACTAAGCCTGTCATCTACAACAACCCCCAAACATCTGACACTCGACACAAAGGCGATACTTTCACCACCATACCGTAGGTCCACAGCCACCGGCCTAGAGGCAAACAACACCGCCTTTGTCTTACTGGGTTTAACAGAAAGGCCGTTGGCAGACATCCAACCATGCAGTGCAAGCAGCGCATGATCAATCCTCGCCTGCAGAACTTCAACAAACTGAAAGCCACCCTTAAACAGAATCTGTATATCATCGGCATATGCAAATGGGCTACACCAAGGAGCAATTACCCCAAAGCAATCATTCAAGAACATGGAGAATAGAATCGGTCCGAGAACAGACCCTTGAGCTACTCCACTCCTAACCGGCAATTCAGCTGAAGAAAAACCGCCAACACAAACATACTGCCTGCGATCCGACAGATACGACGACACCAACCGACACGCACTGGGATCAAATCCAAAAAGATCCCTAAGTTTCCTCACCAGCAGCCCATGGTCCATCCTATCAAACGCCTTCTGCAAATCCAATGAAAGAAGAACACAAAACTTCCTGTTGCTGATACTGAACCTTATCTGATCAGTAAGGCCAGCCAGCAAGGAAGAAGTACTTCGCTTAGTGCGAAACCCACACTGGCAATCACTAAGGATAGGCTCAACATATGGTACCAGCTGCTGACGCATTACGTGCTCCACAACCTTCGACAAAATAGGTAGCACACTGATCGGTCTTAAGTCATCGATGGAACCAGAACCAGTGGCTTTCCTAATCGGGATGATCCTAGCTACCTTCCAATCCGAAGGGAACTTAGAAGTCATAAGGATGGTATTCACCAGATGTAAGAAAACTTCGCTTACATGAGGGAAAACCACCTTAAAGAACTTCAAACAAAGTCCATCACACCCCGCTGCATTCGAAGATATCGCCAAAAATGCCGAGAACAATTCCTCCATAGCTATACAACGAAAACCAAAACTACCGTGCATGTCACCGCCGCTATCAACTTCACCCTGTGCCACCGCGTCCACCATCTGGTTGTCAACAATCCTCCTATTCAAATCGTCCAGGCCAAAATCAACAATATCGACATATCCGTCATATCTATCATCAACTACCCCTCTATTTCGAATGCACCTCCATAAACTCCTAGCATCACTGTGCACGAAAACGTCCAGCTGCACATCAACGTCCGACGTAGCGTACATACGACTAAAGTCAATGGACAAAACCTCATTCCGAACTACATCGGGTGCAATCGCCCCATAATCAATAAATTCCACAATATCCTCCATCCTCCTATTCACCATCACGCCAAGAGACACATATATAATCGCATGCTTAGAAATGCCAGGGCACAATACCTGACCCGAAAAATCTACATTGCCCATATGAGACACCAAAAAATAGTCTATTAGCGATGTCGATTCCCAAAATGAGTCAAAATGGGTGGGCCGCGAATTATGACGAATCGACAAATTAAGTCGTCTGCAAGTCAGCCTAACAGCCACTGCAGTAGGAGCATGAAATAAATTATTGTTGAAGTCCCCCATAATAACCACAGACCTATACCTTACAACCAAGGTAGACACCTCTGCTTCCAACGCCGCGAGGTCTCCAGTCGGAAGATAAACAACACCAACTAACATAACATCATCCCCACACGCAACTTCAACAAATAGACATTCCACCACCCCATAATTACTACCTTTATGAACAACTCTGTAATTTATACCCTTCGCAAAAAACATGCCCACCCCACCCTCCCTCCTCTGCAGACGATCATTCCTGCAAAAATTATAGCCCGAAATAGAGACATTCTTGGAGGAAACAGAAGACTTCAACCAAGTCTCACTAACGCCCACAATATCTAACCCGCTACCCACTACAACACTTCTTATCTCAGATAGCTTTGACGAAACCGGCGAAACCGCGAAACTTTGGCAATTAAAATGGCCAATATTCAAGTTCGACCGAGAATTGCTGAGTTGGGAACTCAAGTATGCACTATCATGAACTATGTGCCCTAAAGAACTTAACATAACATATATATAAGGTTAAAACAAGTATATACGGCCGTAAGTTCGGCCAGGCCGAAGCTTATGTACCCTCCATCATGGATTGCGTAGAAACTTCTTCTAAACACTGCCATCCACAATCGAATTACTTAAGTTGCGGTAACGCTTGCCGATGGCAAGGTATCTAAAAACCTCCTAACACCATCTTCTAAATTGTATGTAAGTCCATACGTGGTATATATTAAATCAAAAAAGATCGATCCAATACGTATATAATTCAGTTTGACAAAGTAGACATAAAATTTTGACAAAACTTTCTACAGAAATAAAATTTTAACAAAATTTTCTATAGAAATAAAATTTTCACAAAATTTTCTTTAGAAATAAAAATTTTGACAAAATATTCTATAGAAAGAAAATTTTGACAAAAATTTCTATAGAAATAAAATTTTAACAAAATTTTCTATAGAAATAAACTTTTGACAAAATTTTCTATAGAAATAAAATCTTGGTAGATTATTTGTGGCCCGACTGGCAACCATGATTATGAACCGAATAAAATTTGAACAAAATTTTCTATAGAAATAAAATTTTGACAAAATTTTCTATAGAAATAAAATTTTGAAAATGATGAAAATTTTATTATGAACCCAATAAAATTTTAACAAAATTTTCTCTAGAAATAAAATTTTGACAAAATTTTCTATAGAAATAACATTTTGACAAAATTTTCTATAGAAATAAAATTTTGGTAGATTATTTTTGGCTCTAGTGGCAACCATGATTATGACCCACTATGGACCAATTTTTGTGTGATTGGGGATCGCCTATATATAACTATAGACCGATATGGACCAATTTTGGTATGGTAATAAGCGACCATATACTAACACCACGTTCCTAATTTGAACCGGATCGGATGAATTGTGCTCCTCCAAGAGGCTCCGAAGGTCAAATCTGGAGAACGTTTTATATGGGGGCTATATATAATTATGGACCGATATGGACCAATTCTGGCACGGTTGTTAAAGATCATATACTAACACCATGTTCCAAATTACAACCGGCTTGGATGAAATTTGCTTCTCTTGGAGACTTCGCAAGCCAAATCTGGGGATCGGTTTATATGGGGGCTATATATAATTATGAAACGATGTGGACCAATTTTTGCATGGTTGTTAGACACCATATCCCAATATCATGTACCAAATTTCAGCCGGATCGGATGAAATTTTCTTCTCTTTGAGGCTCCGCAAGCCAAATCTGGGGATCGGTTTATATGGGGGCTATATATAATTATGGACCGATGTGGACCAATTTTTGCATGGTTGTTAGAGACCATATACCAACACCATGTACCAAATTTCAGCCGCATCGGATGGAATTTGCTTCTCTTTTTGGCTCCGCAAGCCATATCTGGGGATCGGTTTATATGGGGGCTATATATAATTATGGACCGATGTGGACCAATTTTTGCACGGTTGTTAGAGACCATATACCAACACCATGTACCAAATTTCAGCCGGATCGGATGAAATTTGCTTCTCTTTTAGGCTCCACAAGCCAAATCTGAGGGTCCCTTTATATGGGGGCTATACGAAAAAGTGGACCGATATGGCCCATTTTCAATACCATCCGACCTACATCGATAACAACTACTTGTGCCAAGTTTCAAGTCGATAGCTTGTTTCGTTCGGAAGTTAGCGTGATTTCAACAGACGGACGGACGGACATGCTTAGATCGACTCAGAATTTCACCACGACCCAGAATATATATACTTTATGGGGCCTTAGAGCAATATTTCGATGTGTTACAAACGGAATGACAAAGTTAATATACCCCCATCCTATGATGGAGGGTATAAAAAATAATAATTATATTATGCTAACGAATCCAAAAAATATTATTTCAATAATTAATCCAGAACAACTAAAAAACTTCATTGCAAAAACCCCCCAGATATAGATTGGAAAAATATAGGAATAAAGATCCAAGGTACTACAATCTAAGACACCCCCCCTCCATCCAACATCGCAGCACCCTGAGACAGGTCCAATTCAGATTTTGTACCATTAGCCATCGTCACCTCCACTTTAGGCCTGTCGGCACTAAAAAGCTTAAATTTTCTAATTTTACCTTGTCTGCGCAGCTTCCTGCATAGGAACATCAGCTTTGAAGTGGCTTTATTAAGGTGGTCATCCAAGAAAATTTTCTTTTTTATCTGCCCTCCAATTACGTCACAGAGGAAAATTGAGCCACGGCGATGATATCTGGCCATAATTAAGTCTCTAACAAAGACTGAATTGAACTTAACCAACACCGACTTTTTATTTGCAAAATAGCAGCAGTGCCGCACATCCCACAGAGCAAGCTCAACACCGCACAAAGCACCAATTTTATCAACAATCTGCCGCAAATCTCGCACACCTGCTGGCAAGCCATTTATGATTATATTCGATCTATTAAGTCTCCTTCTTACAACATCTCTTTCCGCCTCAAACCCCTTGACAGCTGAACCAAATGTTGAATCATACTTTTGGACAGCTGTCAAACAACTCGACACGCTCTCTTCCACCTTCTTGATTCTACTATCAAAATCGGTGTTCGTAGAACCTGCCACTACGTCAAGTTTCACACTTATAGCTTCCAGCCTACGCTCCATGTCCCTCTTAAACTCCAAAAATTGTCGGCGGAGCTCAGCCACCGCATCACCGCTATCAGCACCACCATTAGCCGGGGCTTTTACCGAAGCATTGATGGCCGGCGAAGATGGACCACGTCCACAGTTTAGGCATTCAGGACACTTAAACACAAACATAGGTTTGTTATACAGGAATGAATGCTGATCCTTAGACATTTTTAGGCATGTCATATGATAGAAATTATCACATATACAGCAACCAACCCTCCTTTGATTTGACCGGACAGGCTTATCACACGTGGGACACATGTATACCTTAGGCCCCACTGCAGCAGCAATTGAGACATTCGACATCACTTTTGAAAACAAATTGATCGTAAATATCACCACAATATTTGCTATCAAATTTTTGCCAACTCTTCTTCTTCTTCCCCGACCGCAGTCAGATGCACAAAACTTCATCCACTCTATTGGCTCCAAAAATATTAAAATCCATAAAATATATGTACCATATGACGGGGAAAAACGCCGGCATTAAAAAGTGATATAACTCCAATAACTCCCTCAGCAAATACCAAATATTTTCCAACAATCTCCGGAGGTTAGATTAATGTATTAACTATCCATCACAGGGTTGCCAACCTATAGTTGTATAATTTTGTATAATTTTACAATTTCAGATACTTATAAGACAAATCCGCCCAACAAAAGTTAGCCAAAATCGATGAAATTGGACAACAATTCAATGAATATAGCAACTTATGCCACATATATCTTTTATATGGATCGAAAACATGGAAATTTAAATTAATTAGTTTAGTCCTAATAACATAGAATATTAGTCTTTTGAAGAAACAATTACTAACTACCGACAAGTAACTGCATCCAACTTACGAATAAAAATATTTCCTTTATTGTATATCATAAGCCATAGTTTTGTGTAATATAATAATTTTTTGAAATAAAATACTGGTGGTTATAGAAAACTGACTTGTTTTGTACGAAAAATTTCTTAGTTGTATATAGGCTTGTTGTACCTTTGATTCCTCAATTTCTCTACTTTTTTGAAAATTATACTGACAAACAGTTTATTTCAAACCAATTTCTTAATATAGGTTTCCCAAAAAATTGTTCATTTTTCCGGATAGCAGGAATATTTTGAATGCGTTTAAGTATATTCTTCCACAGCATAGTAATAATGAACTAAAATACGATGCAATACATGAACTAATTTATAAGAAAATCATGATCTTATCTAGATGAAAAAAATCTTTGGCGCCAAATCATGATCATTCTTACTATGGGTTAGTTAATTTTTCATAAAAAATAGTAAACTTTTTTTTCGGTGTACTTGTGCCAAGTTTCAAGTCGATAGCTTGTTTCGTTCGGAAGTTAGCGTGATTTCAACAGACGGACGGACGAACGGACATGCTCAGATCGACTCAGAATTTCACCACGACCCAGAATATATATACTTTATGGGTTCTTAGAGCAATATTTCGATGTGTTACAAACGGAATGACAAAGTTAGTATACCCCCCATCTTATGGTGGAGGGTATAAAAATTTCGGTGGTAATTTTTTGTGTGTACGTGATATTAGGTTAGGTTAGGTGGCAGCCCGATGTATCAGGCTCACTTAGGCTCAGGCAGTTTTTGTCGGCGCTTCTCTCAAATATCATACAGTTTGCGTCGGCGTCACCCAGTTCAGTTCTCTGCCGGCCTTATGAAACGTAAGAAAAATAGGATTTAGAACCTACTTTGTAGTAACAAATGTTCTTTTACATAAATCTTTTCATTCTACGAGTATTACATTTTTTGGCAGACAATTTGAAATTATAACTGCCGAGGATTTATCAAAACAGCGCTTCGACCGCAACGTCGGTTATACCAAAGCTGCAGGCATTTTGCGACATCTATACGGTTGACATTTCTTGTTTTTGTAGAAGAGAAATTTTCGTCCTCTTGTTTTCTTAATACTCTCTGCTATTCAGTTCACATTGGTGAACTTCTCTCTTATCACTGAGTGCTGCCCGATTTCATGTTAAGCTCAATGACAAGGGACCTCCATACCCGCAAGGTATGGAAGTCCCTTGTCCTAAATTTTGGGATGCGTAGTTTATACAATATTGTCGACAATTTTTTTAAATAATTGAACATGAAATTTTAATTAAAATAAAGTTTATAATTTTTTTTATTACATTTGGGACACATATTTTGGAAATTTGCGTCCCTACGTTAAAGTCGTGTGTCTTTCAACTAAGAGAATTGTCCATTTGTTTGTACATGAATAGCTTTACCGCGAAAAGAGAATAAAAATTCGATAAATGATATCTGTATCCTTATATTAATTTTAGTGATCCTAGATTTAAAGCCAGATATTTCGTAAAAAAATTCTTTATATTAAAGATGCCGAATCTTTGGCTCGTAATCAATATAAAAATCCTTAAGGGAAGGTCAAAATCTTTGGATCCAAGTAAACCTTTTTTGAGTGTGTATACATACACCCAAAGAAAAGTAGATTTCTAAAATCAAGTCTCAAATTCTTATTTTTAGCCTGAATTCGTACTTAAAATTTTAAGTACGCAAATACTACACTCAAAAAAAAGTGAACTCTCTATTTCACTAAAGCCAATTTAACATTCGTTTAGTTCATGGAATTATTATGTTTGGAGAAAGTTTCCTCCACTCTAATAAGTTTTTGTGTACGTTAGTTAAATTAACTAAAACCGAGGAAAAAAATATACACTAATGAAGCATAAAGATTAACTAAATTCGTGTCTTCCACAAAATAGTTCAATATTTCTTTAAATTTGTAAATTTTACTACAAATGCGTTCATCATGAACTTCGTATATCACTAAAGACATTCTTGCAATTTTGAACTCCAATTTTTTCCTTCAAGCTACAAAATTTTCTTTAACAAGTGAAAAAACTTCATTATGTCTAATAAATTTTCTTGAATTTGTCGAAAAATATTTACTTATTTTTATGACATCGGCGTGATGCCAGCGTTTGTAATACTGTTTAGTTAAAATTTTCTAAAAATATTCAAAATTTTCTAAAATTAACCAAATTTTTTCTTCCTGGTGGGTTCACTGTTTTTTCAGTGTAAGTTATACTCATATTAAGTACAGAATATGCTTATTTGTGCAATTCAAGTACCTAAAGTTTGATTTAATCTTGTTTTGAGTTAAAACAAGAAAATTGTTACTTAATTCGTCTGTGAGAGTTAGGTGCTGAGAGCACAAAATAGAGTTTTTCTCTTCGATACTCTCATCGAACCCCCGAGCATCGTGTGTGTGTGCTTACTGTTTGGCTTGCATTTGATTTGCTATCTTAAGCCGACTTTGGCTTAAAATAAGAAAACTTTTACTTGATATTCATTTATGAGACAGTTGGAATATTGATATAAAAAAGAATAATAAAAAAATATTTTAAAAATATATGAACCTTTTTTTATTGTATGGGAATTAGGTTAGGTTAGGTTATGTGGCAGCCCGATGTATCAGGCTCACTTAGACTATTCAGTCCATTGTGATACCACAGTGGTGAACTTCTCTCTTATCACTGAGTGCTGTCCGATTCCATGTTAAGCTCAATGACAAGGGACCTCCTTTTTATAGCCGAGTCCGAAGGGCGTTCCACATTCCAGTGAAACCACTAAGAGAAGCTTTGAAACCCTCAGAAATGTCACCAGCATTACTGAGGTGGGATAATCCACCGCTGAAAAACTTTTTGGTGTTCGGTCGTAGCAGGAATCGAACCCACGACATTGTGTATGCAAGGCGGGTATGCTAACCATTGCACCACGGTGGCTCCCTATGGGAATTAAGCGCACATTGAGATTAAAACAAGTACAAATTACACTAAAATCAAGCGCATATAAAATAATATTGAATACGGTTCGGGATTAAATCAAGAACAGATAGTTCTTGAAACAAGCACATTATATTCAAGAAAAAAAAATATTGATCCAAGCCCTGATTCCGCGCAAAAAAACGGCTCATGTTAAGTTTAAATGCGGATTGACTCAAGTACAGATTAGGATTAAATAGAGATTCACTAGGCTTGAATCAAGCACTTCCCGTACTCAAAGGAAGCACAAACACGATTGAAAAATTCTAAAATTAAGTAATCTGTACTTAATATTTTCGGGATTAATTTAAGAATTTTCTTCTTGGATTTAGAAAATCCGCACTTACCGTACTTTTGACACCGCTACGGCTTGAATCAAGTAAACTTTTCTCTATTGTTTTTTTTTGGGTGTATAGACCGCTATGCCGTTGCTTGGTTATTATTTATGTATCGGTTCGATAAAACAGCTGATCGCATTCAAACATTTTACTAACCAGTGACTTATCCTCCGGTTAAGTACTAAAACAGGGATGAGTAACCGGCCATTCAACTTTTGACAATCAATTAGTCGACCCATGGTGACGATTATATGAAAGTCAGTACGAGGGAATTCAGCGCCATGTTGATTTGTTATACCCTCCACCATTGGATGGGGGTATATAAACTATATCATTCCATTTGTAACACATCGAGCAATTTTGAGTCAATCTAGCGATGTCCGTCAGTCTGTGGAAATCACGCTAACCTCCGGACGAAACAAGCTATCCACATAAGTAGTCGGACCACTTTTAGATATAGCCCCCATATAAACCGACCCCTCGATTTCGTTTGCGGAGCAACTAAGAGGAGTAAATTTGATCCGATTCATTATAAATCATGCAAAAATTGGTCCATAATTATACACAGAAAAAAAATATTACCAAAATATTTCCAATTAAAAAGTTAATTGAAGTTGAATGCTTAATAAATTAATTGATACAATTAACTTTTTAATCAAGATAGAAACATTAAGTTAATTAAGTCAATGATTGAAAATTTTTAAATTTTTAATTAAAAATTTAATTGATACAATTAACGTTTTAATCAAATTCGGAAGACTAAGTCAGTTAAAACAAGTAAGGAAAGTCTAAAGTCGGGTGGGGCCGACTATATTATACCCTGCACCACTTTGTAGATCTAAATTGTCGATACCATATCATATCCGTCAAATGTGTTGGGGGCTATATATAAAGGTTTGTCCCAAATACATACATTTAAATATCACTCGATTTGGACAGAATTTGATAGACTTCTACAAAATCTATAGACTCAAAATTTAAGTCGTCTAATGCACTAGGGCGGAACACAAAGTAAGTAAAAAACCAGTAAGGAAAGTCTAAAGTCGGGCGGGGCCGACTATATTATACCCTGCACCACTTTGTAGATCTAAATTTTCGATACCATATCACATCCGTCAAATGTGTTGGGGGCTATATATAAAGGTTTGTCCCAAATACATAAATTTAAATATCACTCGATCTGGAAGAATTTGATAGACTTCTACAAAATCTATAGACTCAAAATTTAAGTCGGCTAATGTACTAGGGTGGAACACAATGTTAGTAAAAAAAAATATGGGAAACGTTTAAATCTGAAGTAATTTTAAGGAAACTTCGAAAAAGTTTATTTATGATTTATCGCTCGATATATATGTATTAGAAGTTTAGGAAAACTAGAGCCATTTTTACAACTTTTCGACTAAGCAGTGGCGATTTTACAAGGAAAATGTTGGTATTTTGACCATTTTTGTCGAAATCAGAAAAACATATATATGGGAGCTATATCTAAATCTGAACCGATTTCAACCAAATTTGGCACGCATAGCTACAATGCTAATTCTACTCCCTGTGCAAAATTTCAACTAAATCGAACCGATTTTGCTGAGACTCATAAAATATTCGAGACTCATAAAATATTCGGACGTACGGAATTTGAGGAAGATCGGTTGATATACACGCCAATTATGACCAGATCGGTGAAAAATATATATGGCAGCTATATCTAAATCTGAACCGATTTTTTCCAAAATCAATAGGGATCGTCTTTGAGCCGAAACAGGACCCTATACCAAATTTTAGGACAATCGGACTAAAACTGCGAGCTGTACTTTGCACACAAAAATACATCAACAGACAGACAGACAGACGGACAGACAGACGGACAGACAGACGGACAGACAGACGGACAGACAGACAGACAGACAGACAGACAGACGGACATCGCTAAATCGACTCAGAATTTAATTCTAAGCCGATCCGTATACTAAAAGGTTGGTCTATGATTACTCCTTCTTGGCGTTACATACAAATGCACAAACTTATTATACCCTGTACCACAGTAGTGGTGAAGGGTATAATAAATATGGGAAACATTTAAATCTGAAGCAATTTTAAGGAAACTTCGCAAAAGTTTATTTATGATTTATCGCTCGATATTTACAACAACTTTTCGACTAAGCAGTGGCGATTTTACAAGGAAAATGTTGGTCGAAATCAGAAAAACATATATATGGGAGCTAAATCTAAATCTGAACCGATGTCAACCAAATTTGGCACGCATAGCTACAATGCTAACTCTACTCCCAGTGCAAAATTTCAACTAAAGCGGAGTTAAAAATTGGTCTCTGTGGTCATATGAGTGTAAATCGGGCGAAAGCTATATATGGGAGATATATCTAAATCTGAACCGATTTCAACCAAATTTGGCACGTATAGCTACAATGCTAATTCTACTCCCTGTGCAAAATTTCAACTAAATCGGAGTTAAAAATTGGCCTCTGTGGTCATATGAGTGTAAATCGGGCGAAAGCTATATATGGGAGCTATATCTAAATCTGAACCGATTTCAACCAAATTTGGCACGTATAGCTACAATGCTAATTATACTCCCTGTGCAAAATTTCAACTAAATCGGAGCAGAAAATTGGCCTCTGTGGTCATTTGAGTGTAAATCGGGCGAAAGCTATATATGGGAGCTATATCTAAATCTGCACCGATTTCTACCAAATTTGGCACGCATAGCTATAATGCTAATTCTACTCCCTGTGCAAAATTTCAACTAAATCGGAGCAAAAACTTGGCCTCTGTGGGCAAATGAGTGTAAATCGGGCGAAAACTATATATGGGAGCTATATCTAAATCGGAACCGATTTGGCTGATATTTTGCAAGTTTTTCGAGACTCATAAAATATTCGGATGTGCGGAATTTGAGTAAGATCGGTTGATATACACGCCAATTATGACCAGATCGGTGAAAAATATATATGGCAGCTATATCTAAATCTGAACCGATTTTTTCCAAAATCAATAGGGATCGTCTTTGAGCCGACACAGGACCCTATACCAAATTTTAGGGCAATCGGACTAAAACTGCGAGCTGTACTTTGCACACAAAAATACATCAACAGACAGAGCTCCGTGGTAGAAACAAGGTCCTCAAGTCACTTGCCGGCAGTACTTGGGGTGCGGACAAAGAAACCTTGCTAACTACTTATAAGGCAATTGGCCGGTCAGTGGTAAACTATGCAGCGCCAGTGTGGACACCGCAGACCAGTGATACGCAGTGGAATAACATACAAACCTGCCAGAACGCTGCTCTTAGAACTGCGACTGGGTGTCTCCGCAGCACACCCCTGGATCACCTTTATGTGGAGACAAAGATCATCCCTGTGCGAAGACACAACTACATGTTGTCAAAGCAGTATCTCCTGGGTTGTTATCGCAGTTATCATCCAAACCACCATCTTATGGATACACAACCACCACCCAGGAACGTAAGGGTTGATATACATAATCTAGAGCGCGAGATCCAGCGCTATAAAAGAGAGCCTCTAGATCAAGCAGCGTACCAGGCAGGTTTGAACAGGATTCATGAGGATACTGTAGCTGAAGCGGTGAGAAGCTACAAGGCTAATCCTGTTCTTGGAGTCCGACCACCGCCCATAGCACCGGAGGAAAGAGACCTCCCACGGCAGACTAGGGTAGTTTTGGCCCAATTAAGATCAGGCAAGTGCAGCCGCCTCAATTCCTACTTATCGGTGATTGATAGCAGCGTAGCTGACGTTTGTCCAATTTGCAACCAAGGGCCACACGACACGCGTCATCTTTTCTCTTGCCCAGCCAAACCAACCCGACTTACCACCAGATCACTCTGGACACACCCCACCTTAGTCGCAGAGTTCCTTGATCTGCCAACAAGCTGATGTACCAAGCGTATAACATGAAATGGATGAGATCACAATAAACTGTTACAACAACAACAACAACAGACAGACGGACAGACGGACATCGCTAAATCGACTCGGAATTTAATTCTAAGACGATCGGTATACTAAACGATGGGTCTCAGACTTTTCCTTCTTGGCGTTACATACAAATGCACAAACTTATTATACCCTGTACCACAGTAGTGGTGAAGGGTATAAAAAGTGATGAACATTTCTTAATGCAAATAAAAACTCTAAGCCAATTCAGAAAGTAATTGAAAATAGTTACCTTTTTAAATAAAAAATTAATTGGGGTTTGCATTCAAAATCAATTAAATTTTTAATTGAATCAATTAAAAAATTAATTGAAAATTGCTAATGACATCAATTAATTTTTTATCAAGAATTTTTTCTATGCCCAATTAAAACTGTGATTGATGCTATCATTTTCGTGATGAAAGACATTTCAATTAAAAAAATAATTGGATCGATTAATTTCGTGATTGAATCAGAAAAATTTTTTTTGTGTGTACATAGCCCCTACACCCAGAGAAGGAATATGATCACCTCAAACATGTTTAAAGAGCAAAACGTTATTTTTGGACGGTGACCATGTACCATTTTTGTCGCAAAAATGTTGTTTTCTCGCCAAACATAACATGCTTTCCTTAAACAGATACATAATTTCCGAGAAAATAACATGGTTCGCTGCAACCATGTTATGTTATATATGGTCATCATATAAATATTTGAGGTGATCATATTCCTTCTCTGGGTGTATATAAATCGAGCCCCGATTTCTATTGCGGATACACTTGGAGCACAATAGCCCCCCCTATCTAAAAATTTATAAACTGAACTTATAGGTTGAATTAATGTTTTATTTTATAAAAATGAATAAAAAATCAGACATCAACATCAACGAGTAAAGAAACTAAAAGTAGATCCACACATTTCCCAGCAAAAAAATGGGAGTTGTTCTAAAGGCTAAAAATTTTCTGGGGTCTAAGCCCCCTCATAGTCTAAGCAAGTTTACATAGTCTTTAGTGTAGACTATGCCTAAAATTTCGTTCCGGAGGAAAGTATTTTTGGGTGTACGATTCCAACTGAAGAAATCAATTTGAAAGGATTGAATACTTCTTAGTTCGAGTGAATAAAAATAAAATATTTTTCTATGCTAAGTCTTATTCATATATATGGTAAGCTTTCTATAACCAAGAAATTTTATCCTTTCATAAGAAATTTTACTAGATTTGAGGAATCTGGTGTACTTTTTTATCAGTGAATAAAAATGTCTTTATTAGTTGTACTTTCTCCCCTAGAAGAAATCAGTGTTTGTAAAATGCCATATCTTATTCTACACTGAAAAAACTATTTACGTGATATTACAGATTACGCAACTTAAATTTTAGGATGCGAAATTTACAAAATATTAAGGACAAATTTCTTTAAAATAATGAAATTTTAATCAAAATAAAGTTTATAATCTTTGCTTCAAACATTTTTTTCATTAAATTTAGGACACAAATTTTGTAAATTTGCGTCCCTTCGTTAAAGTCGCATGTCCTTGAACTAAGGCTAATTTTCCTTAAAGTAAAGAAACACATTTTTGATTTAAAGAAATTATTCTTAAATTAGCTGAAATATTGAAACTTTAGATTTAAGATAAAAACGCTTCAAATATAGGCCAAGACGTATTTTGAGGATTTAGCGTCTTTGGTTTAAAGTTTTATTGGAATTAAGAATACACTTTTTACTTTGAAGTATCCGTTATAATTTAGATTTTTAAACTGGCATTTGTTTGTATGTGAGTACACACACATACATTCAATCACGAAATTAATTGATCCAATTAATTTTTAATTAAAATGTCTTCAATCACAGAAATGAAAGTATCAATTAAAAAATTAATTGATCCAATTAAAAAACTAATTGATACTATTAATTTTTTTGTGATTGATTTTTGTTTCAATTAAAAAAATTGTTGAATCAATTAAATTTTTTAATTGGAAAAACTTTCGTGAAATATTTTTCTGTGTAGCTTTATTAATAAACCACGAAAGAAGAATGAAAATTTGATAAATGAGATCTGCATCCTAATTTTAATTTTATTGGTCCTAGATTGAAAGCCAGATAGGTCGCTAAAAATTTCTTTATTTTAAAGAAGCCGCATCTTTGGCTCGGAATCAATACCAAAATCCTTAAGGGAAGGTCAAAATCTTTGGATCCAAGTAAACTTTCTTTGAGTGTAGTTTATGAACTATTTCTAGTTTATGCACAATTTATTATTTTGAATAAAAAATTTAACTTAATGGAAATAATATGGATAAACTAAATTGATGACATTATTTTCCTTTATTCTCGAAGGCACTCTTTTTATGGGTACAAGTAATTCGATTGTGGATGACAGTGTTTATTAGAACCAATCCATGAGGGTACATAAGATTCGGCTTGGTCGAACTTACGGCCACATATACTTGATTTACTGTAATCTTTATAGTGTGCAATGCTGCCATATAATTAACAAAATTTACCGATCGACAATCAAATTATGATAATGACAAAAACAATAATGCGAACAATGACATTCCGTGTTAAAAATAATGTGAACCGATGCGCCTGGTTCGTTGATTGTTTTTACATGTCCGTATTCATAATTCCATTCAGATCATTCTCATCGATATGAAAAATAAATTGTGCTAATTTTATATGCTTAATCGACTTCCGCCAAATTGAAGTTTGCAACACTTCCTTGTTGTGTACAAAGACATAGCACTCCTTTCCGGCGCTGTAGTTTCAACATACTATAAACACGATAATGCATAATATATATAAAATTTGCGTTAAAATTCATAAGGAAATTTTTCTGAACAAAATAGCGATTCCATGCGTTGCACGAATCGTCTTTCCGATTCTTACATCCTCTACCATAGAACTGGCTAAATTTGTCATTAGCCGTTTTGGTGTTTTCTTATATCTGATCTAAATTTTATTTTGTACTTATGTCCGACGTTTTGTTGGTAATTTCCAACATCTTCTGTACCCTCAATATATACTCCCAAATATATTTTGCTTCAAACATATACATTTTCAGAATATCTTCAAACAAACCATTCTTATACAAAGGGTTTCAAGTGTGGTGGGATATTAGGCCACCATGCAGAGAAATTCAAAGACATCCACTGGGTTGCTAACTTCAGGGCCCAGCGGGCGGGTATCGACTGGAGTTATAAATTTGGGCAATGACCAAGAGTTAGGCCCAAGTAGTCGACCTGTAGACGGGTCGACTGGTGGCGACAATTTGACAAGTCGAACCTTTTCCAAGGTATCGGCATCAAAAGGAGGTAATCCCTCACGAAAGAGATTCAAGGAACGCAGAAATGCTTTGTTTATCCTAAAGAAACTAGGATCAGTCGGCTAAACAAAGCGATTCCTTAAAATGGGCTCAAGGAATTCTTGAGGCTGGAAAAAGGGAACGATCGCCGGATGAGCTGCCATCCTCCAAAAGGATCAACGATCGTTTGCCTCAGTTGCTAAAGACAAGTTGGTATCAAGGACGATTTAAGCTAGTCGCATTTGAAGACCAGAGGTCTATAGAATGTTTTAAAGCTGCTCTGATACTAGTTGGTGAAGTTTGGGAAGGAGCTGTTCTAGAGTTAGTCGAGAAGAAAGACATACCGGCTAGACCTAGAGCACATGGGAGATACCAAAGTTGAAGACATGGATAGATACCGTATGCGTGAGGAGGCTTCTACTGCCTCAGAACTCACCAAAGTTGAAGTTATGGTTATTGCGAGAGTCACCGAGATCTCTGAAGAGGACATTCTTGATGACTCGATTGAAGCGGCTGATGTGACGGTTGTTGAAAATCTCGATGGTCCTACGGATCCTCCAGATAAATCTTCATCATTGTAAGGCTACATGTGCTGCCTTAAAAGTTCTCCTGATGAAAGAGGACATAGACATAGTTCTTATTCAAGAACCATATGTTTATAGAAACAAAATATGTGAATTAAGTACTCCGGGGTTCAAACTATTGCAGTATACTGGTAATGATGTATTCGAGCCTGTATAATTGCTAAAAACGAGCTTAACTTGTTTCTGCTTCCTTCAATGTGCAATGCAGACACTGTCGTTGCCAGTTTAGAAATGGCCAAATGCAAATATTGGGTATCTTCGGTCTATATGGGACATGACAGGGAGATGCCTCCATGTACCGTTAAGACCTTAGTTGAGGAGTCACTGAAAACAAAGACGAAACTCATTATGGGATGCGATGCGAATGCGCATCATATTATATGGGGAAGTAGTGATACTAATGCAAGGGGAGAGTCGCTAATAGAGTTTATTTTGCGTACTAATCTGGTAGTTTGCAACAAGGGAGATGCCCCAACCTTTGTCACTAAAAACAGGCAAGAGGTTTTGGACATCACCTTGGCCTCGCAAGAACTGAATGAAATGATATCTGAGTGGCAGGTTTTAAATGAACACAGCTTCTCAGATCATCGCTACATCAGTTTCAAATTTGATGTTCATACCACCAAGACCATATTTCCGCCAAATGTTAGGAAAGCTGACTGGAATAGGTATAGGGAATCGTTCAATATGATGATACCGGAAATACCAGAGACAAATATGAGCAATGTGCAAGTTATCGAACACACAGTGGAGAGGATTACTAAGGCCTTCAACATTTCACTAAAAGCTGCATGCCCTAAGGGGAA
This sequence comes from Haematobia irritans, assembly GCF_050003625.1. Taxonomy (NCBI): domain Eukaryota; kingdom Metazoa; phylum Arthropoda; class Insecta; order Diptera; family Muscidae; genus Haematobia; species Haematobia irritans. The sequence goes on from NC_134400.1 coordinate 79,219,559, forward strand.
GCCAAGGGGGAAAATCGACCACCATGGTGGTCTACGGAGTTAGGTAATATGAGGAAAGTGTGCAGGAAGCTCTTTAACAAAGCAAAGTCCACCAGAGCTCCTGTGGATTGGGATGCTTACAAGAAGAATCTGAGAGGATACAAGCGAGAACTGAGAAAGGCTCAGCATAACTCTTGGAATGATTACTGCAGCAGCATTGAGAATACATCCGAGGCTTCCAGACTACGGAAGGTTCTAGCATCCACGAGCTCCGCTCCAGGTTTCATTAAAACATCGGAGGGCAATTGGACAACGTCCAGTGAGGAGACGCTGGAGGTACTATTGGACACACATTTTCCCGGAAATCAGACGGTTGAACCATGCACTGGCGGTGCCATAGTGGCTCAGCGGTCGTTTCCTATCGAGGAAATTGTATCAGAATCGAGAATAAAATGGGCGTTAAATAGCTTTGGATCATTCAAATCCCCCGGACTTGATGGAATTACTCCGGCGGAGTTACAAGCGGTGGCTGACAGAATTATCCCCTGGTTGTCGGCGATATATATAGGATGTATCAACTTAGCATATATTCCACGAAAGTGGAGGGAATCAAAAGTCGTTTTCATACCTAAAGCGGGAAAAGCCTCTCACTCGAATGCGAAGGATTTCCGACCAATCAGCTTATCATCATTCCTATTTAAGACTCTGGAGAGGATGATAGATATTTATCTTAGAACTAGCGTCGATTCAAGTTTGCTCTCGAAACGACAACATGCATACTCGAAGGGCAGGTCTACTGAGACCGCATTACATGAACTAGTCAGCTTTATTGAAAGCTCACTATCTGTCAAAGAATACACAATCGTGGCATTTCTAGACATCGAAGGGGCGTTCAATAACGTCCATCCGAGCTCGATATTAAATGGACTGACAACTCTAAATGTTGATCCGGGTATACTTAGGCTGTTAGACGAACTTCTAAGGAAGAGACGCATTTCAGCCACACTAGGACAAGCAAACATACAAAGGTATGTGAACAGAGGCACTCCTCAAGGAGGAGTTCTATCACCTCTTCTTTGGAATGTTGCTATAAACGACCTTCTGGTTTCCCTAGAAAAAGAAAGGATACAAGTGGTGGCGTACGCAGATGATGTGGCGCTAGCAGTCAGGGGAAAATTTCCATCAACAGTTAGAGATATTATACAGAGAGCCCTCCGGATAACTGAGAAATGGGCGAAAGATAATGGTCTTGGGGTAAATCCTGCAAAGACAGAACTAGTCATGTACTGCAAAGATAGCAAAACTCCCACGGTTAGGTCCATTTCCTTAGGGGGTATTGAAATTCCCTTTAGGGAGTGTGCAAAATACCTTGGCGTTATTTTGAACAGGAAGTTGAACTTTAAGCTTAATATTGAAGAAAGGGCGAGGAAAGCAACGGTAGCTTTATACTCGTGCAAAAAGGCAATAGGGAAAAAGTGAGGACTAAAACCAAAAATTGTACATTGGCTATACACGGCAGTGGTTAGACCTATAATGCTATATGGTGTTGTAGTCTGGTGGCCGGCACTTCACCAGCCGACAAGTTTAGACAAAGTTCAGCGTATGGCGTGCTTGTGTATCTCAGGTGCATTCAGCAAGACAGGGACAAACTTCCTTAATGTCATACTGCATCTATTGCCTTTAGACATTTTGGCCAAACAGTCAGCTGCAACAACGGCTGTGCGGTTGCGCGAGCTATCGCTGTGGTCGGAAAAAAGTTACTGTCACAGTTCGGTCCTCAAAATAATGCCAGATGTGCCTAACGTAGTGGATTACACTTTGGCGAGTCCATTTTTCGACAAAAAGTTTGAGACTCTAATTCCCAACAGTGAGGCGTGGTGTAGACGGACCCCGGGGAATAAAAGATATATAGATTTCTACTAGAGGTCTGCATCGAATAACTTTTCACTACATGCATGCAATTCGCTGTCGAATATAGTACATACACTGTCTTTCTCTCAGAGCGCAAGTAGTGAAGTGAAGAGAACACTTGCTAGTCAAATACCACCAAGTACTTATCCGAAACAATATGTGTTCCGAAAAAAAGGAACAATAAAAATGTAAGTACTTGAGAAAAAGTACAACATGGATTCTCTTCACTTCACGTGGTACCACAAGTATTTCTCAGTTATGTGTGAAGCAAAACTTTCCATTATTATTAATCATAGATATGTATGTATGTCACATATTTCATATATTTATGTATGTCACACGTTTACCTTAACGTTTGCCGTTCTTTATATCAATCCGAAAACATATATTATGGAGAGTAACTGTTTTCTTGTATTTGTGAAATTGCACGTGGTACTTGGAGTACTCTATGAAGTTTTGTTCTCGCAACATACTCGACGTGATCACTCTGAGTACACTTCAATAAGAGAGAAAGAGGAATATGTGTTTGTTGGTAGTGAAGACATCAGAGTAGCGACAAGAAGTTACTCGTGGCTTTTGGTGTTCATTAAAATGTGTACCAATTGTTTTGCAACTCTCTCAAATAGATGTACTCATTTAGCAAGTACACGTGTACTCTGCATTTACAAATGGAATTGTGCAGACCTCTAATTTCTACACTGATGGCTCCAAATTGGATGGCCAAGTGGGTTTCGGAGTATATTCTAAAGATCTGGAACTTCGAATAGCGAAAAGATTACCTGATCACTGTAGTGTTTTTCAGGCTGAAATATTAGCAATAAGAGAAGTGGTGAATTGGCTGAGAAGTAATGCTCCAAGCAATATTGGCATTAATATATACTCAGACAGTCAACCTGCAATAAAATCCTTGGACTCTGTGTTCCTCAACTCGAAAACGGCCATCGACTGCCGCAAATCTCTCAATGAGATGGCTGAGCAGCACAATATTCACCTAATATGGGTGCCTGGCCATAGGAACATACCGGGGAACTGCGAAGCAGATGAGCTAGCAAGGCTAGGAACTACCTTACATATTCCAGGGGAACTAGAATCTGTTGGTGTGCCTCTGGCTACCTGCAAGCTCTTACTGCGTGAGAAGGCTGTCATGATGGCAAATGTTCGATGGGAGAATTGTAAGGGTTGTAACGACACCAAGCAAATATGGCCCCATTTAAACTTAAACCGCACACTAGATATGCTAGTGTTCTCGAGACGCCAGATATCACTCCTGATATCTGCTATAACGGGTCGCTGCCTGATAGGCGATTTTGCAAAAACTATTGGTGCGAAGTATAATGACTATTGTATGAGCTGTCATGATGCGGAGGAAAAGGAATCAATAAAATACCTCTTGTGTGAGTGTCCTGCATTTTGTGTAAAGCGTAAGCAAATTTAGGGGCATATAGCTTCAGATTACTAGCGGACCTGGAAAACGTTAACTTAAGCAGTCTGCTAATGTTTTTGGAACAATCTGGTTGGTTCAACAGAAGAAAATAATCGAGAAGGTTCAACGGTTAAAACTAGAAGTGCCCATATGTAATAGGTACTTTTAGTTAATGTGGTATCACAATGGACTGAATAGTCTAAGTGAGCCTGAATCTTAATCGGGCTGCCACTTTAACCTAACCTAAGATGAAAAGATTAAGTTAATCAAGTAAATGAATGAAAATTTAAAAATTTTTAATTAAAAAGTTAATTGATACAATTAACTTTTTAATGGAATTCGGAATACTAAGTCAGTTAACAAAAGTGATGATTAATTTATAATTTCAAACAATCAATTGTTAGGTTAGGTTAAAGTGGCAACCCGATTAAGTTTCAGACTCACTTAGTCCATTGTGATACCACATTTAACTAAAAGTACCTATTACATATGGACACTTCTAGTTTTAACCACTGAACCTTCTCTATTATTTTCTTTTGTTGAACCAACCAGATTGTTCCAAAAACATTAACATTAATCAATTGTTAATCAAACACTAAGTCAATTCAGAAAGTAATTGAAAATAGTTACCTTTTTTAATTAAAACAAGTAAGGAAAGTCTAAAGTCGGGCGGGGCCGACTATATTATACCCTGCACCACTTTGTAGATCTAAATTTTCGATACCATATCATATCCGTCAAATGTGTTGGGGGCTATATATAAAGGTTTGTCCCAAATACATACATTTAAATATCACTCGATTTGGACAGAATTTGATAGACTTCTACAAAATCTATAGACTCAAAATTTAAGTCGTCTAATGCACTAGGGTGGAACACAATGTTAGTAAAATTATATGGGAAACATTTAAATCTGAAGCAATTTTAAGGAAACTTCGCAAAAGTTTATTTATGATTTATCGCTCGATATATATGTATAAGAAGTTTAGGAAAATTAGAGTCATTTTTACAACTTTTCGACTAAACAGTGGCGATTTTACAAGGAAAATGTTGGTATTTTGACCATATTTGTCGAAATCAGAAAAACATATATACGGAAGCTATATACAAATCTGAACCGATTTCAATAAATTTGGCACACTTGACTATAGTACTAATTGTTCTTCTTGTGCAAAATTTTAACCAAATTAGGGTAAAACTCTGGCTTCTAGGGCCATATAAGTCCATATCGGGCGAAATATATATATGGGAGCTATATCTAAATCTGAACCGATTTCCTCCAAAATCAATAGGGTTCTATTTTGAGCCAAAACACATACTGTGCCAAATTTGAAGTCGATTGGACTAAAACTGCGACCTAGACTTTGATTACAAAAATGTGATCACGGACAGACGGACATGGCTATATTGACTCAGGAGCCCACCCTGAGCATTTTGCCAAAGACGCCATGTGTCTATCTCGTCTCCTTCTGGGTGTTGCAAACATATGCACTAACTTATAATACCCTGTTCCACAGTGTAGCGCAGGGTATAAAAAGCATTATATAATAAAGGAAGTCAGAATTAGCATTTTATAAGAAATTTTACTAATTATACCCTGCTCCACACTGTGGAACAGGGTATTATAAGTTAGTGCATATGTTTGCAACACCCAGAAGGAGACGAGATAAAATTAGCATTGTAGCTATGCGTGCCAAATTTTTTTGAAATTGGTTCAGATTTAGATATAGCTCCCATATTTAGCTTTCGCCCGATTTATACTCATATGACCACAGAGGCCAATTTTTTGCTCCGATTTAGTTGAAATTTTGGACAGGGAGTAGAATTAGCATTGTAGCTATGCGTGCCAAATTTGGTTGAAATCGGTTCAGATTTAGATATAGCTCCCATATATATTGGTTGAAATCGGTTCAGATTTAGATATAGCTCCCATATATATGTTTTTCTGATTTCGACAAAAATGGTCAAAATACCAACATTTTCCTTGTAAAATCGCCACTGCTTAGTCGAAAAGTTATAAAAATGACTCTAATTTTCCTAAACTTCTAATACATGTATATCGAGCGATAAATCATAATAAAAATTTTTCGAAGTTTCCTTAAAATTGCTTTAGATTTAAACGTTTCCCATATTTATACCCTGCGCCACACTGTGGAACAGGGTATTATAAGTTAGTGCATATGTTTGTAACACCCAGAAGGAGACGAGATAGACACATGGTGTCTTTGGCAATAATGCTCAAGGTGGGTCCCTGAGTCGATATAACCATGTCCGTCTGTCCGTCCGTCCGTTTGTCTGTGAACACATTTTTGTGTCAAAGTCTAGGTCGCAATTTAAGTCCAATCGCCTTCAAATTTGGCACAAGTTCCTAATTTGGGTCAGAATAGAACCCTATTGATTTTGGAAGAAATCGGTTCAGATTTAGATATAGCTCCTATATATATCTTTCGCCCGATATGCATTAATATGGACCCAGCAGCCAGATTTTTATACCGATTTGCTTGAAATTTTGTACAAACATAACACTTAGTCGTATAGCCAAGTGTGCAAAATTTTATTGAAATCGGTTCAGATTTAGATATAGCTCCCATATATATCTTTTGCCCGATATGGACTTATATGGCCCCAGAAGCCAGATTTTTGGCCGAATTTGGATGAAAGTTTGCACTAGGAGTACAATTAGTAATATAGTCATGTGTGCCAAATTTGATTGAAATCGGTTCAGATTTAGATATAGCTCCCATATATATCTCTCGCCCGATATGGACTAATACGGTCCCAGAAGCCAGAGTTTTACCCCAATTTGGTTGAATTTTTGCACAGGGAGTAGATTTAGCATTGTAGCTATGCGTGCCAAATTTTGTTGAAATCGATTCAGATTTAGATATAGCTCCCATATATATGTTTCGCCCGATGTGCACTTATATGGACCCAGAAGCCAGAGTTTTATCCCGATTAGCTTGAAATTTTGCACAAGGAGTACAATTGGTAGTATAGTCATGTGTGCCAAATTTGATTGAAATCGGTTCAGATTTAGATATAGCTTCCATATATATTTGTCGCACGATATGGGCTTATATGGCACCAGACGCCAGAGTTTTGGTCCAATTTGGTTGAAATTTTGCACTAGGAGTATAATTAGTAATATAGTCATGTGTGCCAAATTTGATTGAAATCGGTTCAGATTTAGATATAGCTCCCATATATATGTTTTTCTGATTTCGACAAAAATGGTCAAAATACCAACATTTTCCTTGTTAAATCGCCACTGCTTAGTCGAAAAGTTATAAAAATTACTCTAATTTTCCTAAACTTCTAATACATATATATCGAGCGATAAATCATAAATAAAATTTGCGAAGTTTCATTAAAATTGCTTCAGATTTAAATGTTTCCCATTTTTATACCCTGCTCCACACTGTGGAACAGGGTATTGTAAGTTATTTTTACTAAAATTGTGTTCCACCCTAGTGCATTAGCCAACTTAAATTTTGAGTCTATAGATTTTGTAGAAGTCTATCAAATTATGTTCAGATCGAGTGATATTTAAATGTATGTATTTGGGACAAACCTTTATATATAGCCCCCAACATATTTGACGGATGTGATATGGTATCGAAAATTTAGATCTACAAAGTGGTGCAGGGTATAATATAGTCGGCCCCGCCCGACTTTAGACTTTCCTTACTTGTTTTTTTTTTTTGATCATTTTTATGAATGCTTTGTTATCCGTGAATAAATTTTTATTTTTAAGTAAATATTTTTTTTATAAATTTTTATATCCCGAGAGGAATTCAGGGTTAGTAAAATTCCATACCTTATTCTTGTTAATGAACTATTTGAACTATTTATTATGAACTGATTTATATATACAGCTGCGCTCAAAATAATAGTAGTAGCAAATAAATTAAAGCACCATCGTGATTTACAGTTTTTGTCGTAAAATTGGTACTGTACTCAGTGTTTTTAGGTTGCCGAACATATAGACGGGATCCTCTTCAATCATAAAGCACCATTTTTGACTCATCCATCCAATGTTCCTCCATTTCTGTACTGGGGAAATGGAGGAACCATTTCTGTACTGACCAATGGAAATCCTCTTGGGCATACTTTATTCTTTTCGATACATGTTTTTTTTTTTGAAAGGAGAGTGACTTTTCTTGGACTATGGACAGCTAAATTATTTTCGTCTTTTAATTGTTTGTAAGCTAGCTTATAACCCTTTTATTTGTTTTGGAGCTTGCAAAGGGATTCTTCTTATGTCGATTTTTTTACAACAACAATAGCATCAGAAGTTAAACCAACGGTATTTTTTTATTATGCACACTCCAAACAATGATATAGTAAAAAACAAAGATAAAATAAACCTTTAGTGGAAGGAATAGAAGAAGCAGAAAAAAATTCAGCACAGCACTACTATTATTTTGAGCACAACTGTACGTTCGGTAGGGGTTTTTCCCGGGAACGGGATCTTGGGAATTCCCGGGAAATTGCTATTTTTTCGCTTTCCCGGGAATGAAGTGCGGAAATTCCAGGGAAATTTTCTTTACAACATTTTATGTATAATAGAGGGTTTTATATGGCAAATGACAGTTGAAATCTAGTTAAAGTGGATTTTGGAAGTGTAATGTGAATAACTATGGTACCAAGTCGTAGTAGTTGGCTTGTGGAACATACATAGTCGTGGTTTCTAATCCAGAATCCAACGGGCTCCCAATTGTTAATTGCACTTCCTAATTTATGATTGTCATATTTCTGACATTCCGATAGACTGGTAGACTGAGTAAACCTTTAAAAACAACGAGACATTTTACCTTATGTAACCCACGTTGGCAATTGCATAATTTTAAAATTTCATAATTATTGCAAGGATGTTTTTTATGAAATAAGAAAATTCCAACCTTTTTTAAGATAGTTACTTTAATTTTAATTTATACACATTCGGTTTGAAATCTATTAAAAATGGGGTTTGAAGCCCTTATTTAGAGGGCATACGGCAACTGAAATCTAGTTAAAGTGAATTTTGGAAGTGTAATGTGAATGTCGTATTACAGTCTTTCCCTTTTGGGAATTTTGACTGAACATGTGCATTTATTGATACCGTTTAACGATGGTGAAATCGAAATAAGTTTCTTTCATTTTCAAAGAGTTTTTTAGTGTTACAAAAAATCCCATATTAATAGTGTTCTTCCGAAAACTATACCGAAAGAGACTGCCTTAACCATTGTCAAAATGTTTTGTATTACAAACTATTTCGTATTTATACCCTGCGCCACACTGTAGAACAGGGTATTATAAGTTAATAAAGGGTATTATAAGTTAATGGCACAAGTATGTGTTTTGGCTCAGAATAGAACCTTTTGATTTTGGAAGAAATCGGTTCAGATTTAGATATAGCTCCCATATATATATATATATATATATATATATATATATATATATATATATATATATATATATATATATATATATATATATATATATATATATATATATATATATATATATATATATATATATATATATATATATATATATATATATATATATATATATATATATATATATATATATATATATATATATATATATATATATATATATATATATATATATATATATATATATATATATATATATATATATATATATATATATATATATATATATATATATATATATATATATATATATATATATATATATATATATATTTCGCCCGATATGGACTTATATGGCCCCAGAAGCCAGAGTTTTACCCTAATTTGGTTAAAATTTTGCACAAGAAGAACAATTAGTACTATAGTCAAGTGTGCCAAATTTGATTGAAATCGGTTCAGATTTAGATATAGCTCCCATATATATCTTTCGCCCGATTTACACTCATATGACCACAGAGACCAATTTTTTGCTCCGATTTAGTTGAAATTTTGCACAGGAAGTAGAATTAGCATTGTAGCTGTGCGTGCCAAATTTGGTTGAAATCGGTTCAGATTTAGATATATCTCCCATATATAGCTTTCGTCCGATTTACACTCATATGACCACAGAGGCCAATTTTTAACTCCGATTTAGTTGAAATTTTGCACAAGGAGTAGAATTAGCAAGGTAGCTATGCGTGCCACATTTGGTTGAAATCGGTTCAGATTTAGATATAGCTCCCATATATATGTTTTTCTGATTTCGACAAAAATGGTCAAAATACCAAAATTTTCCTTGTAAAATCGCCACTGCTTAGTCCAAAAGTTGTAAAAATGACTATGATTTCCTAAACTTCTAATACATATATATCATAAATAAACTTTTGGGAAGTTTCCTTAAAATTGCTTCAGATTTAAATGTTACCCATATTTTTTTAATAACATTGTGTTCCACCCTAGTGCATTAGCCGACTTAAATTTTGAGTCTATAGATGTTGTAGAAGTCTATCAAATTCTGTCAAACCTTTATATATATCCCCCAACACATTTGACGGATGTGATATGGTATCGAAAATTTAGATCTACAAAGTGGTGCAGGGTATAATATAGTCGGCCCCGCCCTACTTTAGACTTTCCTTACTTGTTTCTTGTAATTATACCCTGCTCCACACTGTGGAACAGGGTATTATAAGTTAGTGCATATGTTTGCAACACCCAGAAGGAGACGAGATAGAGGTTAGGTTAGGTTAAAGTGGCAGCCCGATTAAATTTCAGGCTCACTTAGACTATTCAGTCCATTGTGATACCACATTTAACTAAAAGTACCTATTACATATGGGCACTTCTAGTCTTAACCACTGAACCTTCTCTATTATTAACTTTTGTGGAACCAACCAGATTGCTCCAAAAACATTAACAAACTGCTTAAGTTAACGTTTTCCAGGTCAGCCAGTAATCTAAAGCTATATGCTCCTAAAATTCGCTTACGCCTTACACAAAAAGCAGGACACTCACACAAGAGGTGTTTAATTGATTCCTTTTCCTCCACGCCATGACAGCTCATACAATAGTCATTATACTTCGCACCTATAGTTTTTGCAAATTCGCCTATCAGGCAGCGACCCGTTATAGCAGATATTAGGAGTGCTATCTGACGCCTTGAGAACACTAGCATATCTAGTGTGCGGTTTAAGTTTAAATGGGGCCATATTTGCTTGGTGTCGTTACAACCCTTGCAATTTTCCCATCGAATATTGGCCATCATAACAGCCTTCTCACGCAGTAAGAGCTTGCAGGTGGCCAGAGGCATACCAACTGATTCTAGTTCCCCTGGAATATGTAAGGTAGTTCCTAGCCTTGCTAACACATCTGCTTCACAGTTCCCCGGTATGTTCCTATGACCAGGCACCCATATTAGGTGAATATTGTACTGCTCAGCCATCTCGTTGAGAGATTTGCGGCAGTCTATGGCCGTTTTTGAGTTAAGGAACACAGAGTCCAAGGATTTTATTGCAGGTTGACTGTCTGAGTATATATTAATGCCAATATTTGTTGGAACATTACTTCTCAGCCAATTCACCACCTCTCTTATTGCCAATATTTCAGCCTGAAAAACACTACAGTGATTAGGTAATCTTTTCGCTATTCGAATTTCCAGATCTTTAGAATATACTCCGAACCCCACTTGTCCATTCAATTTGGAGCCATCAGTATAGAAATCTATATATCTTTTATTCCCCGGGGTCTGTGTACACCACGCCTCACTGTTGGGAATTAGAGTTTCAAACTTTTTGTCGAAAAGTGGTTTTGCCAGGGTGTAATCTACTACGTTAGGCACATCTGGCATTACTTTGAGGACCGAACTATGACCGTACATTTTTTCCGACCACAGCGATAGCTCGCGCAACCGCACAGCCGTTGTTGCAGCTGACTGTTTGGCCAAAATGTCTAAAGGCAATAGATGTAGCATGACATTAAGGGAGTCTGTTCCTGTCTTACTAAATGCGCCTGAGATACATAAGCTCGCCATACGCTGAACTTTATCTAAACAAGTCGGTTTCTGAAGTGCCGGCCACCAGACTACAACACCATATAGCATTATAGGTCTAACCACTGCCGTGTATAGCCAATGCACAATTTTTGGTCTTAGTCCCCACTTTTTCCCTATTGCCTTTTTGCACGAGTACAAAGCTACCGTGGCTTTTCTCGCCCTCTCTTCAATATTAAGCCTAAAATTCAGCTTCCTGTCCAAAATAACGCCAAGGTATTTTGCACACTCACCAAAGGGAATTTCAATACCCCCTAAGGATATGGGCTTAACTATGGGAGTTTTGCGATCTTTGCAGTACATGACTAATTCTGTCTTTGCTGGATTTGCCCCAAGACCATTATCTTTCGCCCATTTCTCAGTCATCCGGAGAGCTCTCTGTATAATATCTCTGATTGTGGATGGGAATTTTCCCCTGACTGCTAGCGCCACATCATCTGCGTATGCCACCACTTTTATCCTTTCTTTTTCTAGAGAAACCAGAAGGTTGTTTATAGCAACATTCCAAAGAAGAGGTGATAGAACTCCTCCTTGGGGAGTGCCTCTGTTCACATACCTTTGTATGTTTGCTTGCCCTAGTGTGGCTGAAATACGTCTCTTCATTAGAAGTTCGTCTAACAGCCTAAGAATACCTGGATCAACATTCAGAGTTGTCAGTCCATTTAATATCGAGCTCGGATAGATATTATTGAACGCCCCTTCGATGTCTAGAAACGCCACGATTGTGTATTCTTTGACAGATAGTGAGCTTTCAATAAAGCTGACCAGTTCATGCAATGCGGTCTCAGTAGACCTGCCCTTCGAGTATGCATGCTGTCGTTTCGAGAGCAAACCTGAATCCACGGTAGTTCTAAGATACATGTCTATCATCCTCTCCAGGGTCTTAAGTAGGAATGAGGATAAGCTGATTGGTCGGAAATCCTTCGCACTCGAGTGAGAGGCTTTTCCTGCTTTAGGTATGAAGACGACTTTTGTTTCCCTCCACTTTTCTGGAATATATGCTAAGTTTACACATTGTTTATATATCACCGTCAACCAGGGGATAATTCTTCCAGCCACTGCCTGTAACTCCGCCGGAGTAATTCCATCAGGTCCGGGGGATTTGAATGGTCCAAAGCTATTTAAAGCCCATTTTATTCTAGATTCCGACACAATTTCCTCGATAGGAAATGATCGCTGAGCCTCTGTTACACCGCCGGAACATGGTTCAACCGTCTGATTTCCAGGGAAGTGTGTGTCCAAAAGTACCTCCAATGTCTCCTCACTGGACGTTGTCCAATTTCCCTCCGATGTTTTAATGAAACCTGGAGCGGTGTTAGTGGATGCTAGTACCTTCCGTAGTCTGGAAGCCTCTGACGTATTCTCAATACTGCTACAGTAATCATCCCAAGAGTTTTGTTGAGACCTTCTCAGTTCTCGTTTATATTCTCTCAGATTCATCTTGTAAGTGTCCCAATCCTCCGGAGCTCTTGTGGACTTTGCTTTGTTAAAGAGCTTCCTGCAGGATTTCCTCATATTACTTAACTCCGTAGTCCACCATGGCGGCCGATTTTTTCCCCTTGGCTTTCCTCTAGGGCATGCAGCTTTCAGTGAAATGTTGAAGGCCTTAGTAATCCGCTCCACTGCGTGTTCGATATCTTGCACAGTGCCCATATTTGTCTCCGGCACTTCCGGTATCATCAAATTGAACGATTCCCTATACCTATTCCAATCAGCTTTCCTAACATTTGGCGGAAATATGGTCTTTGAAGTACGAACAGCCAATCTGAAACTGATGTAGCGATGATCTGAGAAGCTATGTTCCCTCAAAACTTGCCACTCAGATATCTTATCATTCAGTTCCGGAGAGGTCAACGTTACGTCCAAAACCTCTTGTCTGTTCCTGGTGACGAAGGTTGGTGCATCTCCCTTATTGCAAACTACCAGGTTAGTACGCAAAATAAACTCTATTAGCGACTCTCCCCTTGCATTAGTATCACTACTTCCCCAAATACTATGATGTGCATTTGCATCGCATCCCATAATGAGTTTTGTCTTTGTTTTTAGTGACTCCTCAACTAAGGTCTTAACGGCACAGGGTGGCATATCCCTATCATGTCCCATGTAGACCGAAGATACCCAATATTTGCATGTGGATATCTCTAGACTGGCTACGACAGTGTCTGCATTGCTCAATGAAGGAAGCAGAAACACGTTTAGTTCGTTTTTAGCAATTATACATGCTCGATTTATATCGTTACTATGCAAAAGTTTGAAACCCGGAGTGCTTAATTCACAGATCTTGTTCTTATATATGTATGGTTCTTGAATAAGAACTATATCTATGTCTCCCTTCATCAGGAGAACTTTTAAGGCAGCACAAGCGGCCTTACAATGGTGAAGATTTATCTGGAGGAACCGTAGAACCATCCAAATTTTCAACCACCGTCACATCAGCCGCTTCAATTGAGTCATCAAGGGCTTCCTCTTCACAGATCTCGGTGACTCTCGCAACAATCCGCGGTTCAGCTTCGGTGAGGCTTGAGCCTGTAGAAACTTCCCGCATATGATTTTCGCCATAGTCTGTAGGTTTTATGTCTCCTTCGGCTTCGCTAGGAGATTTTTTCACTGCTGACTCTACCGGAGGCTTGTCCATTTCGGTATCCTTTGGCTGATCGCTTTTGTATACCTTCATATGGATATCATGAAAGCCATAACTTACGCGTCCTTGGGTCTGGGCTAGATGTGGCAGCGACTCTATGTTTAATATAAACACCGCATGTCGTCTTGGTCCATCCACCTCATCCAAACGACCAACCCTCCAATCGGCGGTTGGAAGATCTGGGTTACATTCTTTTAGTCTCTCTAGTATTGACTCAGGATCAGGAGGGTTTGCCGGTATCCATGCATGTGCTCTAGGTTTAGCCGGTATGTCTTTTTTATCGACTAACTCTAAAGCGGCTCCTTCCCAAACTACACCAATTATCATCAATGCAGCTTTAAAGCAATCCATAGACCTCTGGTCTGCAAAAGCTATTAACTTATATCGTCCTTGATACCATCCAGCATCTTGCCGTCGAGGACTTGGTCCGGGAAACTTTTTTCGCACCTCTGAGTAGACACCAGACATCGCGTTCTCAATTTCCCCCCATTTTTGCCTTGGAATCATACCGTCCAATGCTCCTTTATTAATAATAGCCATCACAAGGCTGTCTTTTGCAACTGAAGCAAACGATCTTTGATCCCGTTTGGAGGATGGTAGCTCATCCGGTGATCGTTCCCCTTTTCCAGCTTCAAGAATTCCTTGAGCCCATTTTAAGGAATCGCTTTGCTTAGCCGACAACGTGCTTGGGTCGACTGATCCTAATTTCTTTAGGATAAACAAAGCATTTCTTCGTTCCTTGAATCTCTTTCGAGAGGGATTGCCTCCTTTTGATGTCGTCACCTTAGAAAAGGTTCGACTTGCCAAAGTGTCACCGCCAGTCGACCCGTCTACAGGTCGATTAATTGGGCCTGACTCTTGGTCGCTGCCCAAATTTATAACTTCAGTCGTTACCCGTCCACTGGGCCCTGAAGTTAGCAACCCAGTGGATGACTTTGAATTTCGCTGCATGGTGGTTTATTATTTCCACCACACATGAAATTCGTAATAAGTACTTATTACGATGAAATACTCCGCTATTAGAAAACACGTCCGTTCAGTTCGACGGTTGAATAATAATCGAGATAGACACATGGTGTCTTTAGCAAAAATGCTCAGGGTGGGCTCCTGAGTCGATATAGCCATGTCCGTGAACACATTTTTGTAATCAAAGTCTAGGTCGCAGTTTTAGTCCAATCGACTTCAAATTTGGCACAAGTATGTGTTTTGGCTCAGAATAGATCCCTATTGATTTTGAAAGAAATCGGTTCAGATTTATATATAGCTCCCATATATATATTTCGCCCGATATGGACTTATATGGCCCCAGAAGCCAGAGTTTTAACCTAATTTGCTTAAAATTTTGCACAAGAAGAACAATTAGTACTGTAGTCAAGTGTGCCAAATTTTATTGAAATCGGTTCAGATTTAGATATAGCTCCAATATATATCTTTCGCCCGATATGGACTAATACGGTCCCAGAAGCCAGAGTTTTACCCCAATTTGGTTGAAATTTTGCACATGGAGTAGAATTAGCATTGTAGCTATGCGTGCCAAATTTGGTTGAAATCGGTTCAGATTTAGATATAGCTCCAGTATATAGCTTCCGGCCGATTTACATTCATATGACCACAGAGGCCAATTTTTTGCTCCGATTTAGTTGAAATTTTGCACAGAGAGTAGAATTAGCATTGTAGCTATGCGTACCAAATTTGGTTGAAATCGGTTCAGATTTAGATATATCTCCCATATATAGCTTTCGTCCGATTACACTCATATGACCACAGAGGCCAATTTTTAACTCCGATTTAGTTGAAATTTTGCACAGGGAGTAGAATTAGCATTGTAGCTATGCGTGCCAAATTTGGTTGAAATCGGTTCAGATTTAGATATAGCTCCCATATATAGCTTTCGCCCGATTTACACTCATATGATCATAGAGTCAAATTTTTTGCTCCGATTTAGTTGAAATTTTGCACAGGGAGTAGAATTAGCATTGTAGCTATGCGTGCCAAATTTGGTTGAAATCGGTTCAGATTTAGATATATCTCCCATATATATGTTTTTCTGATTTCGATAAAAATGGCCAAAATACCAACATTTTCCTTGTAAAATCGCCACTTCTTAGTCGAAAAGTTCTAAAAATGACTCTAATTTTCCTAAACTTCTAATACATATATATCGAGCGATAAATCATAAATAAACTTATGCGAAGTTTCCTTAAAATTGCTGCAGATTTAAATGTTTCCCATATTTTTTTACTAACATTGAGTTCCACCCTAGTGCATTAGCTGACTTAAATTTTGAGTCTATAGATTTTGTAGAAGTCTATCAAATTCTGTCCAGATCGAGTGATATTTAAATGTATGTATTTGGGACAAACCTTAATATATAGCCCCCCAACACATTTGACGGATGAGATATGGTATCGAAAATTTAGATCTACAAAGTGGTGCAGGGTATAATATAGTCGGCCCCGCCCGACTTTAGACTTTCCTTACTTGTTTCTTGTAATTATACCCTGCTCCACACTGTGGAACAGGGTATTATAAGTTAGTGGATATGTTTGCAACACCCAGAAGGAGACGAGATAGACACATGGTGTCTTTGGCAAAAATGCTCAGGGTGGGCTCTTGAGTTGATATAGCGATGTCCGTCTGTCCGTGAACACATTTTGGTAATCAAAGTCTAGGTCGCAGTTTTAGTCCAATCGACATCAAATTTGGCACAAGTATGTGTTTTGGTTCAGAATAGATCCCTATTGATTTTGAAAGAAATCGGTCCAGATTTAGATATAGCTCCCATATATATATTTCGCCCGATATGGACTTATATGGCCCCAGAAGCCAGAGTTTTAACCTAATTTGCTTAAAATTTTGCACAAGAAGAACAATTAGTACTGTAGTCAAGTGTGCCAAATTTTATTGAAATCGGTTCAGATTTAGATATAGCTCCAATATATATCTTTCGCCCGATATGGACTAATACGGTCCAAGAAGCCAGAGTTTTACCCCAATTTGGTTGAAATTTTGCACATGGAGTAGAATTAGCATTGTAGCTATGCGTGCCAAATTTGGTTGAAATCGGTTCAGATTTAGATATATCTCCCATATATAGATTTCGCCCGATTTACACTCGTATGACCACAGAGGCCAATTTTTAACTCCGATTTAGTTGAAATTTTGCACAGGGAGTAGAATTAGCATTGTACACTGAAAAAACAGTGAACCCACCAGGAAGAAATGTTTCGGTTAATTTTAGAAAATTTTGAATATTTGTAGAAAATTTTAACTAAACAGTATTACAAAAGTTGGCATCACGCCGATGTCATCAAAATAAGTAAATATTTTTCGACAAATTCAAGAAAATTTATTAGACCTAACTAAGTTTTTTCACTTGTTAAAGAAAATTTTGTAGTTTGAAGGAAAAACTTGGAGTTCAAAATTGCAAGAATGTCTTTAGTGATATACGAAGTTCATGATGGACGCATAAAATTTACAAATTTAAAGAAATTCTGAACTATTTTGTGGAAGGTACGAATTTAGTTAATCATTATGCTTCATTTGAGTTTAGTTTTTTCCTCGGTTTTAGTTAATTTAACTAACGTAAACAAAAAATTATTAGAGTAAAGGAAACTTTCTCCAAACATAATAATTCCATGAACTAAAATAAAGTTAAATTGGCTTTAGTGAAATAGAGAGTTCACTTTTTTTTGAGTGTAGCTATGCGTGCCAAATATGGTCAAAATACCAACATTTTCCTTGCTAAATCGCCACTGCTTAGTCGAAAAGTTGTAAAAATGACTCTAATTTTCATAAACTTCTAATACATATAAATAGAGCGATAAATCATACACCCTCAAAAAAAAATCGCTTCTTTAACATATGTTCCAAACATATTTTGCAGGAAGCACATATATTATTGGATACTGCCGAAATATTAATATGTTTGTTTTATGTGGACATATTATGTGTTTGGAAGCATTTTGAGCCCAAAAATATTATATGCTTGGAAGAATTTTCCCCAAAGAAGATTGTGATCATTCCCTCACATAATTTTCACTTCCACGAAATTTTTAGTTCTTGGCACCTTTTTCTGTAATACAAATAATGTTGAAGAAATTATTCAATTTTATAATTTTTTTTTTAATTTTACCTTTCGCCTGGGCGGAGAATCGAACCGAGGCCCATACAGTTTGTAAGCCAACACACTATCCACTGGGCTACGTAGTAGTTATAGTCACCAGTAGACAATTATCGTTACAAGTTACATTTATATAGCATACTTTGCAGCGCCCACGAGCCCATGCAAACATAACATTATTTAAAACAAACATATATTTGTTGGACACGTGGAGTTGTGGTTAGCATGCCTGCCTTGCATGCAAAGGGTCGTGGGTTCAATTCCTGCTCCGACCGAACCAATTTTTTTTTTGCAATTTAGACATTTATACTATATTAAATTTTTATAATGAAACTTCGAAATGTGGGTTATTAAAAATTTACAGTCCCCACATACATAAAATTCTCCTCTCAAGGCGAAAACACATGCTGTTTTTTTTTTCAAATCTCTATGCTCTTGGTTCCGAATGTCTATTCTCTTTACTCCGAATACTCATTCTAATATTCAAATTAAATAATATTTAGACTTAAGCATATAAAATTTTTGGCCTTATCATAAAGCAGTTTTCCGAAACAACATACAACCATTTCACAGAAATTGTAAACATATATATGTTTGCTCGAAATTTGTAAATTTATATATGTTTACATTCACACATATTATTTTTATGAAACATTCATACCCCAAACATAATATATTTTAACATATTAACATATGTGTCCCAAACATTTAGTGTTAGTTTAGGAACATTACATGTTGGCACTGAAATATATTGTGTTTAAAAATTGTGCCCGAAACACATTTTGTTTATATCGGAACATATGAAAAACATATTTTTCTAACAGTGTATATAAACTTTTGCGAAGTTTCCTTAAAATTGCTTCAAATTTAAATGTTTCCCATATTTTTTTTCTAAAATTGTGTTCCACCCTAGTGCATTAGCCAACTTAAATTTTGAGTCTATAGATTTTGTAAAAGTCTATCAAATTTTGTCCAAATCGAGTGATATTTAAATGTATGTATTTGGGACAAACCTTTATATATAGCACCCAACACATTTGACGGATGTGTTGGGTGCTATATATAAAGGATTAGATCTGCAAAGTGGTGCAGGGTATAATATAGTCGGCCCCGCCCGACTTTAGACTTTCCTTACTTGTTTTAAAATAGTCGTAAGTAAATTCAAGCAAAAAAAATTGAAAAAAATTGAAAAAAATTATTTTTGTATGTAGAATTTAGTTATAAACAATAGAAACAAAACAAAAAATCAAAAAAAATGTATATGAAAAAAACATGATTTAGAAAAAAGTTCAGAACTGTCACCCATCGGAGGATTAAAAACGAAGGTTCTAAATTTGAAGTAAAAGGTTTACCACAAATATGTAAGATTAGTCCAAATTAATGAAAAAAGTTCAATAAAATCATTCCATAAATGAATTCAATTCAGTTAAATTTTTCATTCTGTAGTATAGTGGTACATAAATATTGGAAAATGTTAACTAATATATGGAATGCATTCTACCTAATTTCTACGAAAATCACATCGTTCAAACAAATAAAAATGTCTTTGGCGCTATACGAAGTTCAACTTTCTTCACAATGAGTTCATTTTAACTTAAAGAAGGGGTCACTTTTTTCTGGGTGTGTATTTGGTCGTTGATATCCCAACTTTTTTTATCAGATACTTTCTTTCAAATATTATTTATAAAATATTCGTACACCGAAAAAAAAGTGAAATGTTTTATAGGAAGAATGAACTACGAAAATTGAACTAAATTTTACTCAACATTTTGATATTTCCACAAAGCGTTGTTAAAACCAGGAAATTTTAATGCCCTGTTGTACTTTAAACTGCAGTTCACGAAATTACATCATCTCATAGAAGAAAAAATTAACTAAAAGTAAAGAAGAAAATCATTGGCACCAAATCATCACCAAATCATCACCATTTTAACCATAACATACAGTAGTTCATTCTTACTATTTTTGGGAATCGTACGAAAATCTTCTTTTGCTTTAGTTCATATTGAACTTATTTGTACGGTCATTGAACTTTATACTCACGTTTAGTTCATAAAATTTTTGAGACATACTTAAAAAAAAGTAAGATTTCATTAAGCTGTGGAAAATTTCGATAAAAATAATAAAATTTAACTACAAGCAAATAATTTTTTCCAATAAAATAAGTTAAATTTAACTACGGAAATGTTTTTCTGTGTATATTTCGTCGTTGATATTCTAAAATTTTTATCTAATACAAAATCGATAAAAAATTCAAACAATCAATGCAAAACTTTATCTAATATTTAATAATTTATTGATAAATATTTTTATACCCTCCACCATAGGATGGGGTATATTAACTTTGACATTCCGTTTGTAAGACATCGAAATATTGCTCTAAGACCCCATAAAGTATATATATTCTGGGTCGTGGTGAAATTCTGAGTCGATCTGAGCATGTCCGTCCGTCCGTCCGTCCGTCTGTTGAAATCACGCTAACTTCCGAACGAAACAAGCTATCGACTTGAAACTTGGCACAAATCGTTGTTATTGATGTAGGTAGGATGGTATTGCAAATGGACCATATCGGTCCACTTTTACGTATAGCCCCCATATAAACGGACCCCCAAATTTGGCTTGAGATTGCCAAAGAAAATTTCATTCGATCCGGCTGAAATTTGGTACATGGTGTTAGTATATGGTCTCTAACAACCATGCAAAAATTGGTCCATATCGGTCCACTTTACGTATAGCCCCCATATAAACGGACCCCCAAATTTAGCTTGCGATTGCTCTAAGAGAAGCAAAATTCATCCGATATGGCTGAAATTTGGTACATGGTGTTGGTATATGTTCTCTAATGACCATGCAAAAATTGGTCCACATCGACCCATAATTACATATAGCCCCCATAAGCCGATCCCCAGATTTGACCTCCGGAGCCTCTTAGAGGAGCAAAATTCATCCGATCCGGTTGAAATTTGGAACATGGTGTTAGAATGTGGTCTCTAACAAACACCCAAGAATTGGTCCATATCGGTCCATAATTATATATAGCCCCCATATAAACCGTTCCCCAGATTTGATCTCCGGAGCCTCTTGGAGCAAAATTCATCCGATCCGGTTGCAATTTGCAACGTGGTGTTAGTATAAGGCCGCTAATAACCATGCCAAAATAGGTCCATATCGGTCTATAGTTATATATAGCCGATCCCCAATCACACAAAAATTGGTCCATATCGGTTCATAATCATGGTTGCCACTCGAGCCAAAAATAATCTACCAAAATTTTATTTTTATAGAAAGCATTGTCAAAATGTTATTTCTATAGAAAATTTTGTCAAAATTTTGTTTCTATAGAAAATTTTGTCAAAATTTTATTTCTACACAGAAAAAAAAGTATCTTGGAAATTTTAGGACCATCTTACCTTTCACATAGTTCAACAAATTTAATGTAATATAGTTCATTTTTCGTAACCACAACGAAAATTAACTTAGCTAAAGGAAAACTTCTAAAAATTCAGTAAATGTTTTTTAGTTCACTAACTTCGAAATGGGAAAGATTTTTCCTTAAATAAATTTCCAACACAGTAGTTAATGCATCGTTGATTCTATTATAAAAATACATGGGCAATATAAAAATCTTACTACGAAATGTGGACAATTTACTAAGAAAAAATTTTATATGGAAAAACATTTTTGTAGTAAAAATTAACTTAACGACATTACCGATTCGTACGATGACTACCTACAGATTATATCCCTTTTTATTATATGTTGGAGTGTTTTTACTCACATTGAAAATTTTAGATAAAGTAGAATAAAAAGTAGTTAATATAATCCTTGACGGGTGTATATAATTTTTATAGATTCCTCATAGATTTGGTATATATTTTACCTTAACTTATAGATAGAATTCCAACTAATCAATGAAGTTGCTACTGGAAAATGTGAGTGCATCATGTGAGGGAGTTTTTAGAGACTTTTGTGTATATCTCGTATGATTTTTTGTGTTTGTTATTGCGTCATTTATGCTGTTGTTGGTTGTTTTGATTCTAGAGACAATGGAATGTTCCTTGTGTGTTGTTGGCATCTTTTGTGGAGAGAGTTGTTTTCTAGCAATAGCGAGATCAGAAAGGGATCATGTGTGTGTGGAGTTGTTTTTCTTTACGGCAGGTATGTATCCTTTATGACTATTTGTGTCTTTGAGTTTTTTTGCTGCATTCAGTTCTGTTGATGAATTTATGAAGTGCACACGTGGTTTTAATTTTGCAAAATTGTACGTGCGGTATTGGTGTTTATTAATGAAAACACATTTATTTCGAAACATTTTAGAAACTGAGAAGTGAATGATGTGATGTTAGAGAAATCAAAAACGCTTTTTATTGATAAAAACAAATAACAGATTAAGGAACTTTATATTTCTGTTAACAGTTTAAAATTAGTGCGGATTTTTAATTGATTTACATAAAAAGTATACAACATGAGTGGTAATAGGATGATCTATATTTATTCTATATCTGGATCACAGGTTGGAGATGCAACCATTTTTTTGAATCTATATTTTTTATGTTACGGCAATTCCTACAGGTGAGTACTAAGTTCGAGTTTAGCCGCTAAAATTAAAAATAAAGCACTAAGAAAAATATAAAATTATACGTCTTCGATACAAATTTAAATATAACTTGATGGAGAATAGCCCAAACCAAGTTTTTTTATAAAGATTACTTTTGTATAATGGATTATTAAAGAAAACTTATCATGAAAATTGCGATTTTAGCCTCTAAATTCGAACTTAATATCCTCCTTAAATACAAAATGCTATACTGACAAGTGGAAATTATGTCTAATTTTATAATATTTTTTATTTCAAATATATTCTGAGAATAATTTCAAAAACGTCCCATTAGTCCATGCACTGAAAAAACAGTGAACCCTTTTCCATTGCAAAATGAACTAAACTGTAGTAATATTGACCATGATTTAGCCCTTAAGATTTTTTTCAACTTGTCTAGTTTATAATTCTCTTAAATTTTAGTTCATCTATAACATTGTATTTTAGTTCATTTTTACAACACCATAAGATTTATATACCCCTACCAAGTTAAAAAGTCAGTATTATTTTGGTTTACCTGCTTATTTTTTGTGAAACCCGATAATAAAAAGTGGTTAACAGTCTCCTTAAAATGTCGACGACTAAACTATTTTTAAATCAATCATCCCACAGTACAGAGAAATTAAATAATTAAAGGAACAACAACCCGTTTTACTATTATGAAAATGTGCATACATTAAAATTCAACTTTCTTTAAGCAAAAATACTTTATTATAAAAACTTATGATGAGAGTTCTTAATACAATGTTTTTGTGAATAAAAATTATGACCACGTGGAACAAGAAAGTAGTTTATTTTAACTCGCTATTTGGACATTTTGACTTTTCCTTAGTTTTTTATTCATCGTTAGTATATTCACATATCTTGCTGAAAAAAATGGAAGGAATAATGAAAAATGTTAAAAATTAACATGTAATAAAATATAATTTTTAATCTCTTTAAATTAGCTTGTAACTTACCATATTTGGGGACATTTTATTAAATGGTGTAAGGAATTCAACTTTTCTTAGATAAACGTACCTCATAAACTTTGTACCTGAAATAATTAGAGAAATAATGAATTAAGTAATATATTAACTCATAAAACTGTGTTGTTATCGATGTGAAGGACATAATACAATAAATATTCTTGTCAAAAGAAAGCCAAAGTTTTAATATAAAACTTACCAATTCCCTACTAAATTGTACGCTGAGGTTAAAAAGTTATCGAAATTCAGTTGGAGTTACTCTGAAATTAAACATTTATTTTTTACATTAAATAAAAAACATTAAATTGGTTACCAAAAAATCAGTTTAAAGAAATAATATGCAAAAAAAAAACTAAATATTCTGGTTAAAAGAATGTTAAAGAAAGCTTACCAGTTCATAAAAATGTTTCCAAATTGTTATTCTGAAATTAGATATTTGTTTTTTACAATAAAAATATTAAATTTGTTTCCAAAAATATTTGATTATTGTAATACTAAAATAAGGTATTAAAAACATGTAATTTTGATAATAAAAAGGTCATAAAAATTTAAATATTCTAGTGAAAAGAAAGCCAAATTTTAAAAGAAAACTTACCACTTCTCTATTAAATTATACGCTGAGGAGGAATATAAAAATATGCCTGAATCCATCTTGGGGTTGCTCTGAAATTTAATATTTTTTTTAAAACAAAGAAAAACATTAAACTAGTTTCAAAAAAAAAAAAAAAAATAATAATAATAATAATAATAATAATAATAATAATAATAATAATAATAATAATAATAATAATAATAATAATAATAATAATAATAATAATAATAATAATAATAATAATAATAATAATAATAATAATAATAATAATAATAATAATAATAATAATAATAATAATAATAATAATAATAATAATAATAATAATAATAATAATAATAATTAGCAAATAATGATATAAATAAAAAATATAATTTTTAAAAGAAAATCACATTTTAAAAAGAATACTTACCTGCTATATGCTGAGGTGTAACAAAAATTTTCCAAAAATATTTGATTAAAGTAATACTAAAATAAGGTATTTGACAATAAAAATGTCATTAAAAGGTAAATATTCTAGTGAGAAGAAAGCCAATTTTTAAAAGAAAACTTACTACTTCTCTATTAAATTATACGCTGAGGAGAAATATAAAAATTTGCCCGAATCCATTTGGGGTTGCTCTTTACTTAGACATTTTTTTACAACAAAGAAAAACATGAAACTTGTTAAAAAAAATAATAATAATAATAATTGGCAAATAATAATATACAAATTCATCTGGAGTTACTCTGAAATTGAATATTTATTTTTTACATTGAATAATAAAAATTAAATTAGATAAAACAATTTCAATATACTTTCCATTTCAGTATTTTTTCCTAAATATTGAACATTCTTAATAACTTTTTTCTAAGCTACCGATCATCACTTCGCCATCGTACATCTCATCGCTAAAATATTAATAACTTTCATTTCAAAGTTTTAATAAACAAACACCAATATATGTCTAAAAAAACCAAAATATTCCATACCTTTATATTCCCTTGTTACATACTTGCTAAAAAGATGCAACATCCCACGCAAACGCCAACTATATAACTGAAGCATGCCAAACAAACCCAAGCAAAACCAAAACATTCCTACAACAACAAAAACACATGTGCCTTCATTGAAAACAACACCTCATCCTGACAAATAAACCATTCGCCAATAATAAACACACACACAAACCACCGAAAGAACAAAAACAACCCCACGCTCAGATATACACAACATCCCCATCACTCGCTACCATTTCTCATTATTGCATTGCATGCTCTCACTCTCAAAAAAAAAATCAAGTAACATCATCATTACATTAAACATATTCCACTTTGACGAGAAAGATCTCTGTACTATGCATTAGTTCATCGCATCTGTCCACAATTTACTCTTAAAACAATACTCTTAAATGCATATCAGTATAAGAACGATGAAACGTTTAACTTAAAATTAGCAAAAACTTCATGAAATGATATCTACCCATTTTTGACGAAAATGTCTATAAATTTAATTACATGTGAACTAAAAATATTTCATTGGGGAATTTTTTACCAACAATTATTAACCATAGGAATTGTCAGTAAGAAATTGCTATCCACTTTCAAGTTCATTTTTCGTAAAAAAATATTTTCTGATACAAAAAAATCTTATGGTAAATTGCACTTATTATTTAGAAAATACTTTACATTTCACAAGTAGTTTTATAGCATGACAAACGAATTTTTAACTACCAGTTAAGAAATTTTTTAAGGAAATTTCCATCGTATTTTGTAGGCCATGAACTAAACGATTGCTACTTAGAATTTGTAAAATTTCCTTTCGAGTAGTTAATTTTCGTAGAAAATACGAAAAATGAACTAAAATTCTGGAAAATTCTTGTAATAAATTATTGTAAAAATCTTCTTAAATTTACGAGACACTTTTTTTCTGTGTGGATATGATTCCAATAATGTACATACTGGATGGATTTTTCAATGTGGTAAGTTTTTCTATAAACCGTATTTTGTCCGTTTTTAATAAAACCAAAATTTCAATTTATTAAAAATAATTATTTTCACTTGCAGGTAGACAGGTCTTTTAATGGTAATTTTTTTTGAATATTCTTACTGTTTAATGCTAACTAAGCTGATATCCTTATTGGCTCTAGAAAATACTCTTGAAAACCGTAAGTTAAAAATTAATATGAACGATAGAATTTGATAATATTTTTCTTATATTTTATATAACTTTGAATTTCAGATGCTTATAAGACAAATCCGCCCAACAAAAGTTAGCCAAAATCGATGAAATTGGACAACAATTCAATGAATATAGCAACTTTTGCCACATATATCTTTCATATGGATAGAAAACATGGAAATTTAAATTAATTAGTTTAGTCCTAATAACATAGAATATTACTCTTTTGAAGCAGCAATTACTAACTACCGACAAGTAACTGCATCCAACGTACGAATAAAAATATTTCCTTTATTGTATATCATAAGCCATAGTTTTGTGTAATATAATAATAATTTTTTGAAATAAAATACTGGTGGTTATAGAAAATTTACTTGTTTTGTACGAAAAATTTCTTAGTTGTATACAGGCTTGTTGTACCTTTGATTCCTCAATTTCTCTACTTTTTTGAAAATTATACTGACAAACAGTTTATTTCAAACCAATTTCTTAATACAGGTTTCCCAAAAAATTGTTAATTTTTCCGGATAGCAGGAATATTTTAAATGAGTTTAAGTATATTCTTCCCACAGCATAGTAATAATGAACTAAAATACAATGCAATACATGAACTAATTTATAAGAAAATCATGAACTTATCTAGATGAAAAAAATCTTTGGCGCCAAATCATGGTCATTCTTACTATGGGTTAGTTCATATTTCATAAAAAATAGTAAACTTTTTTTTCGGTGTAGAGAAAATTTTGACAAAATTTTATTTCTATAGAAAATTTTGTCAAAATTTTATTTCTATAGAAAATTTTGTCAAAATTTTATTTCTATAGAAAATTTTTTCCAAATTTTATTTCTATAGAAAATTTTGTCAAAATTTTACTTCTATAGAAAATGTTGTCAAACTTTTATTTTGTCAAAATTTTATTTCTATAGAAACTTTAAACTTAATTAAATACCCCGTGTAAAAATCGGTGGATCTGATCATATATAATTATATCAAAGTCTATCTAATTATATCTGATCATATATGGTTGCAGATATAATTAGATCTACATAGATATGACACATATTGTGTTATATATGATTAGATATAATGCCAGATCTCAGCATATATATTGTTGTATCTATTTATATAAACAATATCTAATAAGATATAAATGTATATATTTATATATGGCATCATATCTAATTGCATCTAGCATATATTGGACCATATCTAATCGTACATGTATGACAAGAAATCAAACACTAGTATTGGAAATAGCAAACATTTTTTTTTATTTTTCTCATTTATATGTCATAAAGGGTGATTCTTTTGAGGTTAGGATTTTCATGCATTAGTATTTGACAGATCACGTGGGATTTCAGACATGGTGTCAAAGAGAAAGATGCTCAGTATGCTTTGACATTTCATCATGAATAGACTTACTAACGAGCCACAACGTCGAATTTTCAGTGAATGGGCCCTAGAAAAGTTGGCAGAAAATCCGCTTTTTTATCGACAAATTTTGTTCAGCGATGAGGCTCATTTCTGGTTGAATGGCTACGTAAATAAGCAAAATTGCCGCATTTGGAGTGAAGAGCAACCAGAAGCCGTTCAAGAACTGCACATGCATCCCGAAAAATGCACTGTTTGGTGTGGTTTGTACGCTGGTGGAATCATTGGACCGTATTTTTTCAAAGATGCTGTTGGACGCAACGTTACGGTGAATGGCGATCGCTATCGTTCGATGCTAACAAACTTTTTGTTGCTAAAAATGGAAGAACTGAACTTGGTTGACATGTGGTTTCAACAAGATGGCGCTACATGCCACACAGCTCGCGATTCTATGGCCATTTTGAGGGAAAACTTCGGAGAACAATTAATCTCAAGAAATGGACCGGTAAGTTGGCCACCAAGATCATGCGATTTGACGCCTTTAGACTATTTTTTGTGGGGCTACGTCAAGTCTAATGTCTACAGAAATAAGCCAGCAACTATTCCAGCTTTGGAAGACAACATTTCCGAAGAAATTCGGGCTATTCCGGCCGAAATGCTCGAAAAAGTTGCCCAAAATTGGACTTTCCGAATGGACCACCTAAGACGCAGCCGCGGTCAACATTTAAATGAAATTATCTTCAAAAAGTAAATGTCATGGACCAATCTAACGTTTCAAATAAAGAACCGATGAGATTTTGCAAATTTTATGCGTTTTTTTTTTTTTAAAGTTATCAAGCTCTTAACAAATCACCCTTTACAATGTTTTCCATATAATTTCCCAAATTATTTAACAAAGTACTTTAATAGCACATCGGTATCTTTCAAAGTCTTATTTGAGATTTTTCGCAAAAGTAAATTGTTTAAACATACTACAAGCAAAATCCAATGTTGATAATACTCTTCTGGCAGTATGGAGGAAAGCGTTGGTATTGAGTAAAAAAGTATCCAATAATAAATTTCAGTTGCCTTAATAATATTTAGAATTTCAGGGGGGTTCAACCAGTTCATCCAGTACGCTTCCCGAAGATAAGTTTAAAGGTTCTACGTATGTATGAAATAACGCCTTGATTTGAAATCAAAAATCTGTAGATTTTTACCACCATTACTCAAATGATTACGAAAAGTAAAATCTGGAAATTTTTGCTTTCAGTTTCAAGCAATTTTTATACTCAGTGCGCCTTCTATACCCTCAGGAAGTGAAATAGGTTTATATGGAGGCTAAATCCGTTACAATTTCAAGCAAATCAGATGAAAAATACGGCTAAAATAAGCCAAAGAGTTAAATCGGGAGATCAGTCTATATGGGTGCTATGCCAAAAACATGCACCGATACACACCAAATTCAGCACACCTAATTGTGGTTCCTAAAAACGTACAGAATCTAGACTAGAGGTGTGCACGTGACACGAAATTGTCGTGACTCACGAAAATTTTCGTGACTCACGCGTGAGTCGTGAGTCACGCTCATGGCAACGGCGTGAGTGTGCGTGAGCGTGATTAACAAACCAAAATGTCGTGCGTGAGCGTGAGTCACGAAAATATTAGCTTCGTGAGTGTGCGTGAGTAAAGATTTACGCTCACGAAAATAATCCTGCTCACCAACATAAAACGCTTAAGAGTTAAATTCATTTACAATTTTAGTGACACCTGGGATGTTAAGAGTGTAATAACGCTCTCGATTTTAATAATGCTCATGTTTTCAGACGCGTCGCTAAGGTAAATTGCTCAAAAAATTGTTCGTGAGTCACGACATTTTTCGTGAGTCACGATATTTTTCGTGAGTCACGGTATTTTTCGTGAGTCACGACATTTTCGTGCGTGAGTGTGCGTGAATACAAATTTTCTTTTCGTGAGTGTGCGTGAGCGTGAGTCCTACCAAACAATATCGTGCGTGAGTGTGCGTGAGTAAGATTTTTCCGTCGTGAGTGTGCGTGAGCGTGAGTAGAATATTACTCACGTGCACACCTCTAATCTAGACCCAAAATCGGACGGCGGGTTTATAAGGGGGATATATCAATAACTGTACCGATACATAGTATAAAATACGGTTATTAGAAGCTCAAGACCCCAAATCGGTGGTTCGTTTATATGGGAGCTATACCAAAATATTGACCGATATAGCCCACCTTCGAACTTGGCCTGCTTGCAGAAAAAAACGAATCTGTGCCAAATTTCAGGACAATAGCGCCATTATTGAAGACTGTAACGTGATTACAACAGACATGCAGGCGGACAGACGGACATTATATCGTCTTACAATTTCTCCCTGATCGAGAATATATACTTTTTATAGTCGGAAATCGATATTTCGATGTGTTACAAACTTATTATACCCCCAACACCATTCTATGGTGGTGGGTATAAAAAATTACATCTAGTTTTCTATAATTTTCAACAACACCTAACCGAATGCAGTTAAAATAAAAAACAAACGTTTGAAAAATGCCATTTTGAAAATCATTTACTGAAACATAAGCACACATGCGTAGCTGGTTGGCGTCATTAAAGAAAATG
This sequence comes from Haematobia irritans, assembly GCF_050003625.1. Lineage (NCBI taxonomy): Eukaryota > Metazoa > Arthropoda > Insecta > Diptera > Muscidae > Haematobia > Haematobia irritans. Next base: position 79,249,907 of record NC_134400.1, read on the forward strand.
TACAAAAATAAAAAACAACGGGCAATCGCAAATAAAAAAAAATATTAAAAGACGCGTATCCTACGTTCAGCGACGAGGTAAGTTGAGTATTTCGGTATTATATTTTTTTTATAAACTTGATAATTTTTCTTTCAGGAAGACGAAATGGTTGTTCTACAAAAAAAAATCAAAGAGACAGAGGAGCAACTCGCTGCCTTAAAAGAAACCCACGAATTGCCAGCTGTTGCGGTAGAGGAATCTTCCCAATGTTATGATGATGATGACGAGCAGCTCCTAGGAAGCAATTTTGATGAAAACGTAAGGTAACAAGAGCTTGGTTTTCGATCAAAACCTACGTTGTTTTCTTATCTACTTTTCTGAATCAATGAATTTAGACAAATGAAATGTTTCGCAATGCCCTGGATGATTTCCATTCATAGTTTGACAAGAGTTCATAAAAATATAATGGTCGTCATATACAATTTTGCCTCCGAATTTTCGTTTTGTTTGAAAGAACATAGCACATAGGTCATAAAATGATTTTCTTTTCAACATATCCAGGAGTTTAATTTAATTTTTTTTATCTTTACAGATGATGTGCATAGGCAATAACATATATTGTCGTGCCATCATCCATAATATGGCGTTGGGGACTCACACAAATCATCCCATGTGGCGCGAAAGCTTCTGGAAGGCGTTTTTAAAATAAACATTCTTAAGAAAGCCACGCTGACTGGACAACCTCCAAGGGCGCAAGGCTTGGAACGTCAATTAGAGCCAGTTGTGGCCCTTAATTACAGAGCCAGGCAATTATTGGTAAGTATATACATATACTAAACATACAAATTTCAAATGTAGTGATAAATTCTTTTGCCGTCTTTAGATTTTTCGTTCCGGGTTGCAAAAGAGAGCAATTGGGAGCCCCAATCTAAGAAGGATGTCGAGAGAGCAATGTCCCAGCGCCTTGGAGAAATCAAACGCCGCAAATAGTGTTGACTTTACACAATTTAGACTTTTATGTTTTCGTTTTTTTATTGAATTGTCACAATTTAGTTCCTAATCATCTATGAAATGTATGATGATCTCAGTTTTATCATTATTAAGGTAAATCATAATATAGTACATTATATAATATAGTTCGTTTTATTACTTACGGTAATATTATGTGCAACGGGTAGGTTTTTGAATTTGTAGATCAAATTATATATAATTAGATATATTAACATCTAATTATATCAAATTAGATATAATTAGATGTGGGCCAAATTTGAGATCTGGTCAGATCTAATTCCTTTAGAATTAGATCTGATCAGATATTACCATTTTTCGGATCTGACCAGATCCTCCTACATATACCACCATATCTAACCAGATGTGGCAGGAGATCTAATAATATCTGGTCAGATCTGCCAATTTTTACACGGGACGTATTTTATCGGTCTTTTTTAGTTTAATATATACCACGTATGGACTATGTGGTATATATTACGGTGTTAGGAAGTTTTAAGATACCTTGCCATCGGCTTCAGTAGAAGTTTCTACGCAATCCATGGTGGAGGGTACATAAGCTTCGGCCTGGCCGTATATACTTGTTATTTTTAATAAGGCGCATATTTTTCTGTAATTGTATGCGGATAGTAAATATCATACAGGGGAGCCACCGTGGTGCAATGGTTAGCATGCCCGCCTTGCATACACAAGGTCGTGGGTTCGATTCCTGCTACGACCGAACACCAAAAAGTTTTTCAGCGGTGGATTATCCCACCTCAGTAATGCTGGTGACATTTCGGACTCGGCTATAAAAAGGAGGTCCCTTGTCATTGAGCTTAACATGGAATCGGGCAGCACTCAGTGATAAGAGAGAAGTTCACCACTGTGGTATCACAATGGACTGAATAGTCTAAGTGAGCCTGATACATCGGGCTGCCATATAACCTAACCTAACCTAAATATCATACATAAAACAAGTATATACGGCCGTAAGTTCGGCCAGGCTAAGCTTATGTACCCTCCACCATGGATTGCGTAACAACTTCTACTAAAGACGGTTATCCACAATTAAATTACTTGGGTTGCGGTAACACTTGCCGATGGCAATGTATCTTAAAACTTCCTAACACCGTCTTTTTTCAAGGTAGTCCATACGGGGTATATATTAAACTAAAAAAGGTCGATTAAATACGTATATAATTAAGTTAAAAAAAAATTTCTATAGAAATAAAATTTTGACAAAAGTTTCTATAGAAATAAAATTTTGACAAAATTTTCTATAGAAATAAAATTTAGACAAAATTTTCAAAGAATTAAAATATTGACAACATACTCTATAGAACTAAAATTTTGACAACATTTTCTATAGAAATAAAATTTGACAACATTTTCTATAGGAATAAAATTTTGACAAAATTTTCAATAGAACAAAATTTTCTATAGAAATAAAATTTTGATAGATTATTTTTGGCTCGAGTGGCAACCATGATTATGAATCGATATGGACCAATTTTTGTGTGATTGGGGATCGGCTATATATAACTATACACCGATATGGACCAATTTTGGCATGGTTGTTAGGGACCATATAATAACACCACGTACCAAATTTCAACCGGATTGGATGAATTTTGCTTCTCCAAAAGGCACTGGAGGTGAAATCTAGGGATCGGTTTATATAGGGGCTATATATAATTATGGACCGATATGGACCAATTCGTGCATGGTTGTTAGAGACCATATACTTACACCACGTACCAAATTTCAACGGGATCGGATGAATTTTGATCCTCCAAGAGGTTCCGGAGGTCAAATCTGGGGATCGATTTATATCGCGGCTATATATAACTATAGACCGATATGGACCAATTCGTCATTGGTTGTTAGAGACCATATACTTACACCACGTACCAAATTTCAACTGAATCAGATGAATTTTGGTCTTCCAAGAGGCTCCGGAAGTCAAATCTGGTGATCGGTTTGTATGGGGGCTATATATAATTATGAACCGATGTGGACCAATTTTTGCATGGCCATTAGAGACCATATACTAACACCATGTACCAAATTTCAGCCGGATCGGATGAAATTTGCTTCTCTTAGAGGCTCCGCAAGCCAAATCGGGGGATCGGTTTATATGGGGGCTATATATAATTATGGATCGATGTGGACCAATTTTTGGATGGTCAATAAAGACCATATACTAACACAATGTACCAAATTTCAGACGGATCGGATGAAATTTGCTTCTCTTAGAGGCTCCGAAAGCCGATGTGAACCAAATTTTGCATGGTTGTTAGAGACCATATACTAACACCATGTACCAAATTTCAGCCTGATCGGATGAAATTGGCTTCTCTTAGAGGCCTCGCAAGCCAAATTTGGGGGTCCGTTTATATGGGGGGCTATACGTTAAAGTGGACCGATATGACCCATTTTCTATACCATCCGACCTACATCGATAACAACTACTTGTGCCAAGTTTCAAGTCGATAGCTTGTTTCGTTCGGAAGTTAGCGTGATTTCAACAGACGGACGGGCGGACGGACATGCTCAGATCGACTCAGAATATATATATACTTTATGGGGTCTTAGAGCAATATTTCGATATGTTACAAACGGAATGACCCCATCCTATAGTGGAGGGTATAATAAATATCTTATTTAACATATCAACGAATAATAACAAAACAACGAAACTTTAAATATCTTAACAATATTTGTAAACACTTTTGCATGGAACGTGCTGGACCGCGTGTTAGAATAGATTTCCAGCAGAAGCATTTCACAAAATAACCATTTTAAACAGATAATAGGATGTAAATTAAACTGACGATGTGATGCACATTTTCATCCAGAAGTTGTTGATATGGAATAATATCAAGTTTTTAACAATTTTAATTAGTTGCATTTTGAAATGTTTCTGGAAACTTTTTCTTGTCGATAAGCCACTCATTTTTCATTAGCCAGCTTCTTATTGTTTGCAAGAATGTAGCATCCAAAGATTTTAGTTTTCTGCAAAGAGATTTAAATTTAGTGACTTCTCTAAAGTGTTGATTTAATTTTTCATATTTGAAGCAGTTCCAGTTAATTGTCCAACATTTTTTCATCGGTCAGCTTTTTAATGTTTTCAAGAACGTAGAATCCATAATTTTAGTTGTCGGCAAAGAGATATACATTTAGTGACTTCCATAAAGTTTTATTTCATTTTTTATTTTCACTTATCTATTATTATAAACTATTTGGAGTAAATTCAGTTATATGTCTACAATTTTCCAATGTTTTATAACCACCACCATAGAATGGGGACGGGTGTATAATAAGTTTGTCATACCGTTTGTAACACATCGAAATATCGATTTCCGACTATATAAAGTATATACATTCTTGATCAGAGAGAAATTCTAAGACCATAGAAAACGTAGTTGTTGTCCAATTTTCCTGAAATTGAAAATCTGTAGGTTTTTAGGATTATAAATAGGTGTGCAGGAAAAAAATAGATGAAATGATGCAAGAAATGAGGATGTAGAAACCGTAGTTTTTATCCAATTTGCCTGAAATTTGAAATCTGAAAGTATTTTAGGATCATAAAGAGGTGTGCCGAAAACGGTTAGTATCGGTCCATGTTTTAGTACAGCACCCATAAGATCCATCTCCCGATTTAACTCATTGGGTTTCTAGAAACAGTAGTTTTTATCCGATTTGCCTGAAATTGTAAATATACTGGTATTTTAGACTCACAAAAACGTGTATCGGATTTAGTTTTATCGGTCCATTTGGTATGGCCTCCATATAGACCGATTTCGTTAGTAGGCGCACTGATCATGAAAATTGCTTGAAACTGAATATAAAATTTCCAGATTTTACTTCTCGTAATCATTTGAATAATCTGCAGATTTAAGATTTCAAATCAAGACGTTATTCCATCAGTTTCTTGCACACTTACAAGAGATGTTAACGATTCCTCAAAAACTCAAACATAATTTTTTCTTATAAATCCAGAATCTGATATAGTCTTCATAGGTAAAATCTTTAAATTTATCTTAGGGAAGTGTACTGGTTGAACTGCTCTGCTTGGGAGAATATCTGTCATCAAACCCTCCTGAAATTTCAAAGGAAATTATAATATTTTTTTTTTTCGTTGCATTTTAGGGTAGTGGTTTGTCAAAGTTTTCTCATATTATCTTCAACACCTTTTCAACGATTTCGTCAACATTTTAGCAAATTGGAAGTAATTCGCAAACAATTTGAAGATGTATTGAAGATGAGCTATTTCAAGTCAAGTTGAATTTATGTTGAAAATTATATTTACCCTCAAACTGAAAATTTGTTGCATTTGAAAAACGCTCATCCTGTGTTTATTGGGTAAGCATTTGTATTTATTTTGAATGAAATTGGTTGTTTTATTGAAAAGTTCTATCTGTGTAAATAATTTTGTCCGTCATTGTATATGTTAATTTTTTTAAGAGAATAACTCCGTTCGAGTACCCGATAGTTTTTGATAATTATCACAAATTTTTACTGGAAGTCGTTCGTTTACCCGAAAAAGCCAGCAAAAGAGAGCCAGAGATATCAAATTTGACTATAGAATTTGCACTACCAGTTATTTGTCAGTCATGAACAAATCATACGTTCAATATATTTCACAGTGTCAATTAAAAATGCTGATCATATTCCTTCTATGCGTGAGTAGTAACAAATTTGAATATGTTTATTATTTTAGTTGGTTCAAATGTTGTAAATTGGTTCATGGTAAATTGGTACTGGATGGCGTAAGAGAGTAAAATCCACTTGCAAGTTTTTACTGGATATTTTTTACAGGAAAAGTGCGCATTCTCCTTGAAGAAATTAGGTCACTTGACTGCGCAGTTGAGTACGATGACTGAGCACGGATAACAAACAAAATTATTGGGAATGGACTTGACACCAAAGATTATAAATTGTAGGAAGATAGGAAATTAGCTACTGAGGAGATCGAACCATTTACAAGATTAGTTTAATACTCGAACCAAACGCGTATACGACATGTATTGACATAGCATTAAAATGCAAATAAAAAGAAATTAAGTGCACGAAATAAATTTCCATAAAGGGGAAAATGTAATTTTTTTTGTTGTTACCTAAAATTTAACATTGTTTCATTAAGAAAATTCAATTTTTCATTTAAAAAATAAAAACGAAAAACAACTAAAAGATTACAAACATGTATTAAACTAATCTGGTAAATGCAACATTTGGTATGACGCAAGCCAATATCCTATCTTCCTCAAATCTATAATCTTTGCTTGACACGTCTTAACACTTCTCGGTCTATTGTGTAAATAGACACAACAACAGCATAGAATGCAACTCTAAAATTCGATTCGCTTAACAGTCGGCGTCATGTTTATATGCCAATTGGTTTTAGAATGTCCCAGGGTTGGTATGCGGGGAAATATATATCACATCATTAGGGCTGTTTTCTTTTAGCACTGGATGCAACATTTGTATGGGCTATCCAGAACATCGTTGCACTGGTGTTCTATCCAGAACAACTCATCAGTGCAAGTCGCGCCGATGTTGCCGGATTGTATTTTGATAAAGTGATTCACAATAGCAACTTATTGCGACTAATTTATCAAAAAACATGTAATTCAAAGTGGTACAGTGTCATAAATAATCGCAGCAGTAAATATTTATTACAAATTGGAGCATTTCATATATTAAAAATGCAAGATTTAACTTCTTTTCTGTGATTGTTTTTAAACAGCTGATGACAGTGTTGCATATTTTTGGAGATGTTCTGGATAAGCGAATACTCTGTTTTCTTTTAGTCCTTCACGGCTTAGGGTATCCAGTGCTAAAAGAAAACAGCCCTATTATTGAATTCACAAAAGACTTAGTATCGAATATCAACCCTACACCAAAATTTTGACAAGGTATAATTGTGAATGAAATATTCCAACTTCCATTAGGTTCTTGTCAAGGCTACTCATCCCACTTCCCACTTCCACCTTCAAACGGTCGAACTTATTTTGACGTCGTTCAATAAGTTTGGTTTTAAATTATAAACAAAGCGCCATCTACAAATATTATTCTGAGAAGCGTGCTCTAAAGATTTCTCAAGTCATAAGAAACACCCCAGATGGCGCTGTTTGGATAGCATACTGGTCAGTAATTTAAAGGCTAAAATGATCTAATTTTGAAGATAGTTGAACTTGGTATAGCACCAAAGACATTTTTATTTGTTTTAACGATGTGATTTTCGTAGAAATTACGAATATTGCATTCTATATATTAGTTAACATTTTCCTATATATACACTGAAAAAAAAGCATGCCCGGTTCGAAAGATTTTGTCTTTACTTTTACAATTTTGGTATTGATTCCGAGCCATAGAAGCGGAGAATACCAGTAAGGATACTTTTAAGACACAATTTTCTTTTAAATTTGGGTTTTTGTATACTTGCTTCTAGGAAGCAAATTTCAATTTTTCGTTTTTTTTTCAGCTTTTTTTCTTCAAATGCTATCAAAGTCCTTTAAAACCCAGTTAACGACAACTTTATTATCCAAATTCAGTCTCGACTTCCAGTAGAAATTATGCTATGTTTCAAGTAAAAAACGTCTTTAAAATACAGTGTTGAAAAACATGTCCTATTTTTGAACGAGTTTTTGCTTGTAGTCAAGATCCAAAAAGAGAACAAATTCAAAGACAATTTCTTTAATTTTAACGAATTTTTCTGAATTATAAAAGTCAAGTTGACCTTACCCCAAAAAAAAATTCTTTCATGTTATGATACCCATTTTTAAGTCAAATCACTTAATTATAAGGACAATACGACTTCATTGAAAAGTTTATCGACTTTTGGACAAGGAAAAAACTTTATATTAGAGAAATGCGTCTTCTGTGCTAAGCAAAATTTGCATTCGTATTTTAAGGACATGACAGTGTATGTACTACTGAATCGTGAAAAAATGACGTTTTTAGCGGCTAAACTCGAACTTAATACCCACCTATAAGGTGGGTATTAAGTTCGAGTTTAGCCGCTAAAAACATGATTTTTTCACGATTACTTTTCTTTAATAATCCATTTTAAGGAATACAAACTTTGTGAAAATTTGCTTTGGGCTTTCCCCATCAAGTTATAATAAAATTTGCAACAAATATGTATAATTTCATGCATTTTTCTTACTGATTTAGTTTTCACTTTAGTGATTTTAGCGGCTAAACTCTAACTTAATACTTACCTATAGCCGCTAAAATCGTCATTTTTTCACGATTAATTTTCTTTAATAATCCATTTTAAAGGTGAGTCCCTGCCAGCATTTCAAAGTTCCATTTCAACCTCATCGTTACCACAGACTCGTAAATGTCACTTCAACCATCATGAAAACCCTGCCAGCATTTCAAAGTTCCATTTCATCTTCATCGCTACCACAGACTCGTAAATGTCACTTATCTTAAAATGCACTTTTTCTGATTGTTTGGAGGGTCCCTTATTGGCGTCGTTCTAAATTGATCTATAAAGGCACCTAATAATTGCACTCATGCGAAACATTTTTGTAGTAACTTGGCGTGGTAGAACTTCTCAATAGTGACGGCGCTTTTCCGACGAGTTTTTGATGTCGTATATGATTGTTTTCGACGTAGTGGGGATTCTCAAAAGAGTCCCCAAATTCAAAAAATGTTGGCAGGGGTATTAAGTTCGATTTTAGCCGCTAATTTTCACTAAAGGTGGGTATTAAGTTCGAGTTAAGCCGCTAAAAAGTCATTTTTCACGATTACTTTTCTTTAATAATCCATTTTAAGGAATACAAACTGTGTGAAAATTTGCTTTGGGCTTTTCCCCCATCAAGTTATAATAAAATTTGCAACAAATATGTATAATTTCATGCATTTTTCTTACTGATTTAGTTTTCACTTTAGCGATTTTAGCGGCTAAACTCGAACTTAATACTCACCTTAGAGTGAAAACTAAATCAGTAAAAAAGTTATAAAATTATACATATTTGTTGCAGATTTCATTATAACTTGATGGGGAATATCCCAAAGCAAATTTTCACAAAGTTTGTATTCCTTAAAATGGATTATTAAAGAAAAGTAATCGTGAAATAATAACGATTTTAGCGGCTAAACTTGAACTTTATACTCACCTTAAGGAATACAAACTTTGTGAAAATTTGCTTTGGGATATTCCCCATCAAGTTATAATGAAATCTGCAACAAATATGTATAATTTTATAACTTTTTTACTGATTTAGTATGTATAATTTCATTCATTTTTCTTACTGATTTAGTTTTCACTTTAAGGCCGGTACTCTGTTCGGTTTTCGCGTTGAAACTCCATACAAAACCAAAAAATGCGAAAAATTTGCGAAATTTTTTCCATTTGTGATACTTTGTTTTTTCGTGTTGAAAAACTGACGTTTATAGCACGGCGCCATTTGCAATGTGAATTAAGAAATAATTTATTTATTAAAAACTATTTGTGCGGGTTTATAAATCAAACACGGACCATATTTTTGTTCCGAAACTATACAAAGGATCAAAGGAATAGCAGATCAATTGCCCAAGGAAAAATAAAATGTTATTTTGTAAAAACAAGCAACAACCACCAACTTAATCCAATATCGCTCCCTGTAAAATAGCGCTCCAAGCTACTTAAAAAAACGCCGCTTTCTATGTGCGAAATAATGGTTTCCATAAAAATTTTTCGCAAGAATGAACATAGTACCGGCCTTTAGCGATTTACATATTTGTTGCAAATTTTATTATAACTTGATGGGGAAAAGCCCAAAGCAAATTTTCAAAAAGTGTGTATTCCTTAAAATGGATTATTAAAGAAAAGTAATCGTGAAAAAATTACGTTTTTAGCGGCTAAACTCGAACGTACAGCCTATTTCTGATATCCGAATTCTGCTGTTCGATCGCATACAAAACGAAAATCAGCTGCTTTCGGTTTCTCTAAGCTCTATCAAAACGACAAGTGAAGGCCGGTACTCTGTTCGGTTTTCGCGTTGAAACTCCATACAAAATCAAAAAATGCGAAAAATTTGCGAAATTTTTTCCATTTGTGATACTTTGTTTTTTCGTGTTGAAAAACTGACGTTTATAGCACGGCGCCATTTGCAATGTGAATTAAGAAATAATTTATTTATTAAAAACTATTTGTGCGGGTTTATAAATCAAAGACGGACCATATTTTTGTTCCGAAACTATACAAAGGATCAAAGGAATAGCAGATCAATTGCCCAAGGAGAAATAAAATGTTATTTTGTAAAAACAAGCAACACCACCAACTTAATCCAATATCGCTCCCTGTAAAATAGCGCTCCAAGCTACCTAAAAAAACGCCGATTTCTATGTGCGAAATAATGGTTTCCATAAAAATTTTTCACAAGAATGAACATAGTACCGGCCTTGAGACGAAAATCAATGCGAACGAAAACGTAACGTTACCACTAAAATTGGGTTACTCTAACTCCATTCGTTCGCACTTTGTCGAACAGAAATGTCAAATCCATTCACTTTGCACAAACCTTTCGTTTTGTGGAAAAAGGCATTCATGAATAGAGAAAACTTAAAAATGGATTAACGCTTTTTGGTGCAAATATATGATAAAAGTGGTTTATATCGATCTATTTCTCTTTATAACCGCCATATAGACCGTTTAAAGGAAATTCTAAAACGAAAAAACGCATACATTTGGAATGAAACACTCATTAAAAGAAAAATCGAAACCTAATTATTGCAGATATATAGAAATACAAATACATATCTCTCTACTAGGGCTAATTTCTTAAAAAAAAGAAAAATATTGAGCTAAACCAAATATCAACAATGAGAAAAATTTGCGAAATAAACGACGATGCCAGATTGAATTTTATGGAAAATAATTTTTAAAATATATGGGCCTTTTTTAATTAATTGAAATAATTGAGATCTGGTAATATTAGCATTTGACAGTAAAGGTGAGTATTAGTTCGAGTTTAGCCGCTAAAATCGCTAAAGCGAAAACTAAATCAGTAAGAAAAAGGCATAATATTATACAAATTTGTTGCAAATTTTATTATAACTTGATGGGGAATAGCCCAAAGCAAATTTTCACAAAGTTTGTACTCCTTAAAATGGATTATTAAAGAAAAGTAATCGTGAAAAAATTACGATTTTAGCGGCTAAAGGTAAGTACTATGTTCGCTTTTCGAGTTGAAATTTTCGCGGTTACTTTATTAAAACAGTTCAATATGAAGCAGACAAATTAACTCAATTGATGCGAAGTTTCTTGTTCCCCTAGATTTCGACAAGACTTTACAGGAATATTTTGGTTTTAATTTATAATTTTGATTATTTCAGGAAAAGTAATCGCGAAAATAAAGTGATTTTCAACTCGAAAACCGAACATAGTACCCACCTTAAAGCTGAGTACTATGTTCAGTTTTCAAGCTGAAAACCATCTTGTTTTCACGGTTACTTTTTTAATTAATTAATATAGAAATATAAAATTATTTGCAATCAATTCCATGGATCTTTTCCATCCATTATTTGGCAAGACTCGATCAAAATATAATTGTCTTCATAAATATATTTGTACTTTTAATTTAGTGTTTTTGGTGAAAAAACCGAACATAGTACTCACCTTATCTGTTGCAAATTTTATTATAACTTGATGGGGAAAAGCCCAAAGCAAATTTTCATAAAGTTTGTATTCCATAAAATGGATTATTAAAGAAAAGTAATCGCGAAAAATTACGGTTTCAGCGGCTAAAGGTAAGTACTATGTTCGCTTTTCGCGTTGAAATTTTCGCGGTTACTTTATTAAAACAGTTCAATATAAATCAGATAAATTAACTCAATTTATGCACAGTTTCTTGTTCCTCTAGATTTCGGCAAGACTTTACAGGAATAAGTTTGTTTTAATTTATAATATTGATTATTTAAGGAAAAGTAATCGCGAAAATAAAGTGGTTTTCAACTCGAAAAAGGAACATAGTACACACCTTAAACTCGAACTTAATACCCACCTTAAAGGCCGGTACTCTGTTCGGTTTTCGCGTTGAAACTCCATACAAAACCAAAAAATGCGAAAAATTTGCGAAATTGTTTCCATTTGTGATACTTTGTTTTTTCGTGTTGAAAAACTGACGTTTATAGCACGGCGCCATTTGCAATGTGAATTAAGAAATAATTTATTTATTAAAAACTATTTGTCCGAAACTATACGAAGGATCAAAGGACCCTGCCAGCATTTCAAAGTTCCATTTCAACCTCATCGTTACCACAGACTCGTAAATGTCACTTCAACCATCATGAAAAGGTACATCAAAAAGTACATGCAAGTAATTTGCCATCCCTACTGTTAAAAAAGCCATTTTTTTTTGTGAAACGCCAAGCGCAACCAGCTTGTTATATTTTAATTAAATAAAAACGAAAATAAAGTTCTGAAAACATAGATTATACGCTTAAAATTGTGAAAGGTATATTGGTGAACAATTTGGTGATTTTCCAAATGGAATAAAGTGATTGTTTTTCAGATATTTTACAGACACGCTGCCTCCATGGAATAAAAACACTGGTTGATAGACGCAGCAACATGTAACTCGCTACTTGTAACTCAACATCATCATTAATGCCAAAAATTATGTTAAATGTATTGTGATAGTGGTATAAATGTTATATTTTTAAGAATTTGTAAATGTTTAATCAAATTAATAAATATCTAAACAAACGTGTTTTACTCGACCACAATGATTCTTTTACAACTATCTTAAAATTCACTTTTTCTGATTGTTTGGAGGGTCCCTTATTGGCGTCGTTCTAAATTGATCTATAAAGGCACCTAATAATTGCACTCATGCGAAACATTTTTGTAGTAACTTGGCGTGGTACAACTTCTCAATAGTGACGGCGCTTTTCCGACGAGTTTTTGATGTCGTATATGATTGTTTTCGACGTAGTGGGGATTCTCAAAAGAGTCCCCAAATTCAAAAAATGTTGGCAGGGGAATAGCAGATCAATTGCCCAAGGAAAAATGAAATGTTATTTTGTAAAAACAAGCAACAACCACCAACTTAATCCAATATCGCTCCCTGTAAAATAGCGCTCCAAGCTACCTAAAAAAACGCCGCTTTCTATGTGCGAAATAATGGTTTCCATAAAAATTTTTCGCAAGAATGAACATAGTACCGGCCTTAACGTAAGACATGCGAACGAACGAAAGGAAGTTAGAGAAACCCAAATCTAGACGAAAGTGAGTGACTGCCGTTCGTTCGCAATTGCTTTCGTTCGGATATCTGAAATAAGGCCGGTACTCTGTTCGGTTTTCGCGTTGAAACTCCATACAAAACCAAAAAATGCGAAAATTTTGCGAAACTTTTCCATTTGTGATACTTTGTTTTTTCGTGTTGAAAAACTGACGTTTATAGCACGGCGCCATTTGCAATGTGAATTAAGAAATAATTTATTTATTAAAAACTATTTGTGCGGGTTTATAAAACAAACGCGGACCATATTTTTGTTCCGAAACTATACAAAGGATCAAAGGAATAGCAGATCAATTGCCCAAGGAAAAATAAAATGTTATTTTGTAAAAACAAGCAACAACCACCAACTTAATCCAATATCGCTCCCTGTAAAATAGCGCTCCAAGCTACCTAAAAAAACGCCGCTTTCTATGTGCGAAATAATGGTTTCCATAAAAATTTTTCGCAAGAATGAACATAGTACCGGCCTATAGGCTGTAATTGAATTTTAGCATTTTTCAAACGTTTGTGTTTATTGGGATTGTATTGAAGATATTGAGTACTCATATAATTGTAACGAGTACTCAAAAAATTAGTCAGTAACGAGTACTTGTAATCAAATACTCGTTACTTTCCCAACACTACTGTTCTCTTTTAGCAACTTTTTTTGCAATTTGTTATTCATTCGATGGTTGTGAATTAATGCCAAATACAAAAAACATACATTACTATTGAAAAGAAAACGCAATCCCGGTAGAAAAAAATCTCGGATGAAAAATCAAATGAAACTCCTTGCCTCGCGCATAGGCGTCAAGTTTTGTTAAACCGGCAACCACAACAACAACGACAGAAGTATATTGTTTATTATTATTTTTACAATTTGTTTTCTTCCCCTTGCAGATATACTTGCAAACAGAGATATAAGTTAATAAAGTGAGCAAAATAACCAAATAACCAAAGTGCAAAGTGAAAAAAGTGTTATTAGAACAAAAAATTGCAATAAAAAAGGAAGAGGAACAATATATATATACATATATATATATATATTGGGAATACTTATTCACAATATCAAAATTGTGAGTGGTTGGAGTCGTAAGGATTAATTTGTCGTACATTACATTGACGAAATTGCCATTTCCACTTCGTCTTACTGGGTCATATAACATAAATTGGTTTGTCGTCGGTCTGTTTGTTCTTGTGTGGACATTTCCTCATTTGAAATTTAAAAAATCGGGAAGAAAGGTTACCGTATATGTTAATGGATTCAGAGATATACTTCTTATAAATTGTGAAAATTCGAACTGGAACTGCAAATTCTTACTTATACAATCATGAAGTACGGGCCTGCATTTGCTTGATCATGTTGGACTATCTTGACGATTGGAGGAAAATAATTCTAATTGCAGAATTTCTATCACTTCGAGTGTCACATTCCTCAAGTTCTTCCAAAGAAGTACTCGATAGCTTTGCTAGTTATGCTGCAAAAGTTGGCCCCACCCCACCCTTTTATAAAATTTCCTTAACAAGAAGCGATTATATATTGTGTTTTCGAAAATCGTGAAGTACTTCCAAATGTTGTTCTTCGTCTAAAAATCTTCTAACGCGCAATAAGCATACATTTAGTTAGAGGAATGCTAACTGATGAATGCTAAATGACCCGAAATACGTATTCCATAGTATTGCTAACTCAGTTCGACAATTGCCTGGTATGTCCTAGTGGTATATTAGATGAATATTGAATTGTTCATTGAGAGATTTTTGATTTGTACAAGTTCCAGGATTTAGTTGCAGATTGACGGTATGAGCATATATTTATATAAGAAGTTGTTGGTATGATATATCCTACCCTAAAATGCCCCGCTACAAAGATCTTTGCAAAATTCTAAGTTCTAAGTTTTTTTAGTATACTTTAAAAATTTTGGCCATCGAGTTCGGATGCATTTATGTAGGTTACGCACATCCTTTTATCCTCACTTAGACTATTGTCGTGAACTTCTATCTCGATTACGACAAATGCTAGCCATTGCACTGAGGTGGCTCCCATCCATCTGCGTAGTAATTTAATTTAAACTTATCACTAGTCATTCTACAGATCATCAACGTATATTCGAGCTTTGTAATACGTTCCCCAGTAACCGCGGAAAATAGCAAAGAAATCGACTTCGGATTTCACGTGTTTTCTCACATTTACGAATTATTTAAATATCCAAAGAACCCCAATGGTTTGGTTGTGCAATCCTTCATTAGGCCAAGCTACCGCAACATCCATTTTGCAAATATTTGTTTTTGTAGCTTCCTTCTCATGAACAGAACCATGAATAATATTTTAAATAATCTACATGTTTTTTAGGAGCTATAACCCCTAAAAAAGTAAGTTGGGTTCAATCAAGGGATCTAAAATCAAAGACCATTCTATGAAAATGTGAAATTTAGGAAGTTAAATTTCAATTAAGGAACATGTTTAGATAGCCCTAAAAGGTGTCTCTAGTATTCGTATTAAATGTAAATTCCGTGCCAGGAATATCAGTGTTACGAATTCTATACGTCGTCTTTAAGCTCAAGCTTTGTTTATTTTTCAATTAACTTCGGCATTCGTATTTCGAGCAGAAATTATTGCATTTTGAATTCATATTATGGTCACCCCTACCTGGGTATAAAGATATATATTTTTATTTTCACAGCACTATTAACTTACCTATCCACCTATATAGGGAACCAACTATGTTATTGCCAATTCATTTTAGTTGCGCCGTTGAAAAAATTGAATCCTGTGTATGTAGGGCCGCCATGTCAATAAGATCAGCATTTTTTTTCTTGATTAAACACACCTTCAATCACGGTCTTATGCCAAATTAGAGAAAATACATTAAAATTGCTTTAATATAAAATGTATTCATTATCAAAAGCTTATAAAATTTCTCAAATGTATGTAAGTACACGCCAGTTGGCAACTCTAATGCAAATACCAACATCACCCAACATTAGTGTTTTAAAATATCCCAATGATATCCAATATGTTTTGCTCCTTTTCAGTTCTAATCTTCGTGACAGAAGAGAATGTGAATACAAATAAATTAGAAGAACTGGAAACAAACTCCAACAAAGATGTTTGTGAGAGCCTTAAACGTACAGTGATTACCGTTAAACTCCAAATCAAAGTAGAGGTACAAGAGTGCAGAGCGAAAATCACATCCAAGGGAAAAGAGAGGAATCATTTATCTCGCCAGTCTTCCTCTTTGCTTTTCGGTGCCATGAATTACAAACACGATACAGCCGGTACACCACTTCAGTTGCATTTATCAATGACTACGTTTTGTACGAGTGCGTAAATTTGATATCTTCTTTTGTTGCTGGGAATTGGGACGTTTGTCGTGCGGTGCGTCGCGCTGTAAGGAATCGATGTACTTGAGAAATCCGCGCTGAAAGGTATAAACTCAGAATTATTTATATTATGTCATACCAGCTGTGTCTTCTATCGCATAAAAATTTGAGTCGCTGCTAAAATTGGCCATACAACAGAATGTAAACACAGAGTTGGGAACAATAACCTTTACTGAGTAGGGGCCCAAAGATTTCAAGCACCACAAATACAATTGTATTGATAGCAATAAAAAGTTGTCCAGGGTAAGTATTAATTTTATCGTTGAAGTAAATTAATTTTGCATGTTTTTGTTTTTGAAGGGTCTAAAATAAAAATGGTTGAGACCTTCGATTATATTATTTATATGTATAAGAATTATAGGCTATAATATCTAATGAGATAAAATTGTATCCAAAATTTAAGCGATATTGCGAATTTAAAACAACCATGAATGCATAAAATGAGTAACAACATCACCTGGTTAAAACTTTAGTTTCTACAAATCTGCCAGCCATCTTTTATGGCTAAGGTTTCAACCTAAATCTAAGGGTATATGATATGCAAAAAAATGTCAGAAATAGCATAACATTTTAGAACCAGTTTGAATTAGCTCAAATTGGCTTCCTCTGGCACGAATTATGGTCTTAAACCGATCAACAAAGCCATCACACGCAGCTCGAAAGTGTCTGCGGCACATTTGTGGCCCATTGGCTAACCTAACTCACCAAAATGGCCCAGACACAAAAGTCGAACGGATTGAGATCCGGGAATTTTGGTTGCCATTGAATGTCCTGTGGGAATGTTCATGGCCTGCGGTCGAAATGTTTGTCAGCCCACGGCTTCTTTAGGACATTTTCGATCATATACAACAACTCCACAGTCGATGAATATGAAAGGGTATCGACCATCGGCCTTTACGGCGTACACCATGGTGGTCCATGGGAGAGAAACTTGTTGGTATTTGATCGAAACTGGGATTGAACCCATGATCCTTTGTATGCAAAGCGAGCCATTGAAAATGGGCCCAGGAAAATGAGCTTCAAACGCCAAACGAAACAAGGCCCCAAAAGTGGGGCGTCCCTTCATAGTGAATAGCCCCAGTAAAATGTAAATGAAGTATAAAAATGACCCAAAAGCAAAATTAGAGCTCATTTTTCACTGTTTCTTTTAATGACTGAGTTAAAATGAACCCCGATTATGTGTTTCTGCGTTCGAAGAAAACAATAATTTTTGTTACGGTTGTAAATTGTTTGTTGTATGTTGTATTTACTTATCGTACCGTCACACTGGGCAAATATTTGACAGAAATAAAAAAAGGATTCGTCGACACAGTCAAATCATCGAACGTTTTTATCTCATATTGGGTCTATAACGTCTCTATAGAAGTATTTTCCAAAAACCATATAGAAACAGATATTTCGAAAATAGTCCTGGAGAAAAGTTTGACTATCAGTATGGTCAAATATTTTCCTCGTGTGACCATATCCTTATCCTTATTAAAATGGAATCATTTACATCAGTTTAGCCCAATTTAAATATTTCGTATTAGGCATAACCTATGATAACAGAAAACAAACCTCATATGAAATTATTGTCTAAGTAACAAGAACCACTATTTTTATAAATTCCCAAATTCGCAATAAAAACTGATTTTGGCTTTGTTTTGTTTGATACTGTATATACATGTGTCTGTCGATACGGCAGTCTCATATTCATTCATACAGGCATATGCATATATAATTTGTTCAAGTAAATCGCAAATGCGTGAAAAAAAACCCGCTCAAGAAAAAAACATCACATCGCAATGATCTTTAAATATGCCACTGCTAGATAAGTTTGGCTAAATATAGACTACTACCACTTGTGTGATCGCAAAAAACATTGATATTATTTATTTTGGTTTTCGTAAACAGCGCCAGTATGCTATGACATCAGCCAAAAGTGATTCCGACCTGAGCATCCTAAATTTATCGGATGCATTTTTAAAGTAACTTTAAAGCGGGAATGCCAACTATTATATCGTATTGTGAAAACTATTAATTGCAATTTGTTATTAAAAATCCTGTGTGTGCTATTTTGGCACCTCTAATGGTTGTGTAGACATGAGGTCAAAAAATCTGATGCTCACGGAAAAAACGAATATAATTAATGTAAAAAATATCTCAAATGACTATCGTACCAGGACCAATATTCTTCTATACGTACGGTAACCACCATTGGCTTTCTCTCTTTAATTAAAAATCCAAAAACCTATTTAACTACAGGTTTGAAACCAACTAAATAAATATGTTAATAATTTTTACAACTCATCTAATTGCCGTTTCAAAATATGTAGCACATATGATTTGTTTATGGTAAAAAAACAACAAGTTTGTACGGTGGGAAATCTCTAGTAAAAAGTAGCAAATTTAGTTTTCTCTTTTGTTGGCTTGGTGAAGTAAACGATCCAGTCCACACTTTTGCTAATTAACAGGTTGGCTGATAAGTCCCCGGTCTAAAGGTGGGTACTATGTTCGGTTTTCGAGTTGAAAACCACTTTATTTTCGCGATTACTTTTCCTTATATAATCAAAATTATAAATGAAAATAAACATATTCCTGGGGGCTAATCACGGCATTCGATATCGAATTCATAATCGTATCGAAAAAATTGTCGATACGATTAAAAGTTTGGATCACGGCATTCGATCGAAATTTGATGCAATTTCTCAAGCGTTGCCAACAGCAAAAAACGAAGCAGAACAAAATGAAATGACAAAATTAAGTTAGCGTCACAAAATAGAATGTAGAAAAAACATGTTTTTGGAGGTTTTAAAGTAAATAGTAAATTTTATTGCATTATATCTTATGGGCCCATATCTCCGAATTCCTACCTAATTGGAGAATGAGATGTATATAAAATAATTCGGCGACAAATACGGAATAAACGTGCACATGTTATTGGTGTAAGTACATGGGTTTGAAATGGTGTGCACTGTTAGAAAGTCACCTTTTGCAGGCTCAATGGACGATATCGGCTGACGAAGGAGGCGTTCAAATGGAAAATAATTTTTGGTGGCATGTCAACGTCAATTCTGCCGCCTTAAAACTTTTTGCGAGTGGAAGCCTTCATAATTCACTATTCTTACAAGGTGGACCAGAAGCGTTATGTTGTCACGGAATGGTACGGTATTTGGTTGATCACAATCTCTTGGATATCGGTCTGGCATGTGCACTTTATATATGGTTATTTGCCAAGCTAGGATGCTCGCTCTCGAACTCGACTATGACCAATTTTTGTTTTACTTTTATTGGAGTTGCATTACTCCTAAATATTAAAAATATGTTCATTATATGTAAATTTACTACAAATTACCAACAATTCGAACTAAAACTAAAATATTTACTATTCCTATATGGCGAAAACAATGTAACAAACAAGTGAAAAATGTTTTACGATTGCAATTTACCAATCGAAAAAATTGTCGATCAAACAAACTCGATATCGACTCCCGTGATCCGAAAAATTTAGATTTCGATCACAAGTTCTCGATATTGAATGCCGTGATTAGCCCCCTGTAAAGTCTCGCCGAAATCTTTAGGAAAAAGAAACTGCGCGTCAAGTGAGTTAATTTTTCTGCTTCATATTGAACTGTTTTAATAAAATAACCGCGAAAATTTCAACGCGAAAACAGAACATAGTACCTACCTTAAAAAAGAAAAACACATTTTTTTGTGAAAATTCGTTTTTATACCCTGCGCCACACTGTGGAACAGGGTATTACAAGTTAGTGCATATGTTTGCAACACCCAGAAGGAGACGAGATAGACACATGGTGTCTTTGGCAAAAATGCTCAGGGTGGGCTCCTGAGTCGATATAGCCATGTCCGTCTGTCCGTGACCACATTTTTGTAATCAATGTCTAGGTCGCAGTTTTAGTCCAATCGACTTCAAATTTGGCGCAAGTATGTGTTTTGGCTCAGAATAGATACCTATTGATTTTGGAAGAAATCGGTTCAGATTTAGATATAGATCCCATATACATCTTTCGCCCGATATGGACTAATACGGTCCCTGAAGCCAGAATTTTACCCCAATTTGGTTGAAATTTTGCACTAGGAGTACAATTAATAGTGTAGTCAAGTGTGCCAAATTTTATTGAAATCGGTTCAGATTTAGATATAGCTCCCATATATATCGTTCGCCCGATTCATATGACCACAGAGGCCAATTTTTAACTCCGATTTAGTTGAAATTTTGCACAGGGGGTAGAATTAGTATTGTTGCTATGCGTGCCAAATTTTGTTGAAATCGGTTCAGATTTAGATATAGCTCCCATATATAACGTTCACCCGATTTACACTCATATGACCACAGTGACCAATCTTTTACTCCGATTTAGTTGAAATTTTGCACAGGGAGTAGAATTAGCATTGTAGCTATGCGTGCCAAATTCGGTTGAAATCGGTTCAGATATAGATATAGCTCCCATATATATGTTTTTCTGATTTCGACAAAAATGGTCAAAATACCAACATTTTCCTTGTAAAATCGCCACTGCTTAGTCGAAAAGTTGCAAAAATGACTCTAATTTTCCTAAACTTCCAACCCATATATATCGAGCGATAAATCATAAATAAACTTTTGCGAAGTTTCCTTAAAATTGCTTCAGATTTAAATGTTTCCCATATTTTTTTTACTAACATTGTGTTTCACCCTAGTGCATTAGCCGACTTAAATTTTGAGTCTATAGATTTTGCAGAAGTCTATCAAATTCTGTCCAGATCGAGTGATATTTAAATGTATGTATTTGGGACAAACATTTATATATATCACCCAACACATTTGACGGATGTGATATGGTATCGAAAATTTAGACCTACAAAGTGGTGCAGGGTATAATATAGTCGGCCCCGCCCGACTTTAGACTTTCCTTACTTGTTATTATTCAACATAGTTCCCTTCAAGAGCGATACAACGATTATAACGACCTTCCAATTTTTTGATGCCATTTTGGTAGTACTCCTTCGGGTTTGCCTCAAAATAGACCTACGTTTCGGCGATCACCTCTTCATTGCAGCCAAATTTTTTCCCTCCGAGCATCCTTTTGAGGTCTGAGAACAAGAAAAAGTCGCTGGGGCCCAGATCTGGAGAATACGGAGGATGGGGAAGCAATTCGAAGCCCAATTCATGAATTTTTGCCATCGTTCTCGATGACATGTGACACGGTGCGTTGTCTTGGTGGAACAACACGTCGCTATTTCGACCTTCATACGCTCCAATAACGCCATATAATAGTCACTGTTGATGGTTTTTCCCTTCTCAAGATAACCGATAAAAATTATTCCATGCGCATCCCAAAACACAGAAGCCATTACTTTTCCAGCGGACTTTTGGGTCTTTCCACGCTTCGGAGACGGTTCACCGGTCGCTGTCCACTTAGCCGACTGTCGATTGGACTCAGGAGTGTAGTGATGGAGCCATGTTTCATCCATTGTCACATATCGACGGAAAAACTCGGGTGAATTACGAGTTAACAGCTGCAAACACCGCTCAGAATCATCAACCGTTGTTGGTTTTGGTCAAATGTGAGCTCGCGCGGCACCCATTTTGCACAGAGCTTCCGCATATCCAAATATTGATGAATGATATGACCAACACGTTCCTTTGATATCTTTAAGGCCTCTGCTATCTCGATCAACTTCATTTTACGGTCATTCAAAATCATTTTGTGGATTTTTTTGATGTTTTCGTCGGTAACCACCTCTTTCGTCCACTGCGTTCACCGTCCTCCGTGCTCATCACCACGCTTGAATTTTGCATACCAATCAATTATTTTGATTTCCTGGGGCAGAGGCCGGAAACTCATTATCAAGCCAAGTTTTTGCTTCCACCGTATTTTTCCCCTTCAGAAAACAGTATTTTATCAAAACACGAAATTCCTTTTTTCCATTTTTTTTTCACAATAACAAAAGTTGCTTCATAAAAGACGCTCTATCTCACAAACTAATTGACTTACAGACGTCAAATTTTAGACACGAATCATTTGAAGGTTGGTACTATATAAAAATAATATGCATTTAATACTAGCGACGCCATCTATGTGTCAGACCGGGGACTTATCAGCCAACCTGTTATTTTATTTCTATTTATTATTTAACTCATTTTACAACCAAGCCCAAATGGCCAAATACGGTTACAAAGATACTCATCATAAAATACATTAAACCCAAACCAAAACACAAACAATTAACCGATTAATTTTTAATTGAAACTGCAAAGCAATCATGAAGATATGACAATAACAATCAAAATTTCAATTAAATGGTTCAATTAACTTCTATTTTTGCATTTCGGTTCGATTAAAGCATTAATTTAATCAATTAATTTTTTAATTGAATATTTTTTCAAATGTGTGTCGTATTTGTGGCCTCCCGTTTTTTTCCAGAGAAGAACAGTACAATATATACGAAATCGATTTTAATATTGACATAAATTGTTTTTTTAATTATACCAAAAATATCAATTTTGTTAAAAAACATATTGAATGGTAAAAGTCTGAACTTTTCGAAATAATTGAAAGAAGTGCAATAAAATTTTAACGTTTACAACATCCGTTTCCAGATATAGAATCGTAGCAGGAATCATCCGTTATAAAACTATCCTCCGAGCCCCACCGAAAGATTTTTCTTCGTAAAAGAATACCGCTATGAACGCACCAGCAGTTTTAGAGCAACAACCATTTGATGTTGTTGTTATGACATGCTGAATTGGAGTCATAACCCGATGAGGACTCGTGTTAAACGCATCGATTGAAACTACACACAAAGAAAAAAATGTTTGGAAAACGTTTACCAACAACGTTTTTCTTTTGTTAGAGTTTTTTGAGTTTCTTCGAAAATTTCAATCTTTTATCACAATTTTTATTTATACAATAAAAAAATAATTGTTGACCCAAAACGGTACACGGTACATTTCGTTTGTACCAAGCGCTGTTCTTTTCTGACTTTAATTCTTTAATAAGATACATTTTGAAGTTTCATAGTAAAAATTTAATTTAGTAGTATGTAATGTCGAGCATCTTTTTGGAATTTTTCGAATATTTTTGGAACATATGTAAACAATTTTGTATGGTGTTCGATCGAAGCAGGGATTGAAGCCACGACCCAACACAATTTTGTCGACTGTTGAGAGGTGTCCAGATATGAGAGGTTAATTTAAATGTGTTAATATACCAAACGTCCCCAGACAACTGTTCACGTTTGGGAGGAGTCCGATTTTCAGAGTGTCCGAGTTTGAGAGGTTTTACTGTAAATATAACTGTTTGGCTATTTGCTTGTGCGTTGTTGGCTATACCGATGATTGTCTGTTGATGACAATAGTGTGTTGGCTTACAAACTGTATGGTCCGCGGTTCGATACTCCGTCCAGGCGAAAGGTAAAATTTAAAAATTTATAAAATCGAATAATTTCTTCCACATTGTTTGTATTACAGAAAAAGATGCTATGAACTAAAAAACATCGTGGAATTGAGATTTCAGGGATGATGCAATTAGCCAGAAGTTTTTTTTAGTTAGTCTTTATGAAATGGTTTTTATATCCTCGCAAAGAATCAATGTTTATCTTACAGCGAAAAACAAATGGGAAACGATATTTTTTTCTAAAAGATATGTAAAAATGGCATGGTGTGTTTTGGTACGAAAAATGTTTCGTATAAGAAAAAACGTTTATAGGAAAAACAAACTGGTAAAATAACAATTTTACAATCAGTCCTATTCAAAATATAACTTCTTTATGATAATTTAATTTAGCCATTGCATTATGGGCGGAAATTGAAAATTTGCGACAAAAATTATTTAGAATCAATCTAGTATCTCCAAAAATAGTATATCGATATTTCTTATCAAAATCAAATGTTATCTACAAAACGGGAGTCAATTCCCCTTATACCGTGGTGCGTTACTATAGAGAGGTTAGAGTTATACTTCCACTTGGAATACTACAAAATGTAATCATATATGGAGTTTCATTTATGCTTGTCTATTTTCCTTATTAAGAAAGTGTCATATCCCGAGAACTTGATTTTATTTAATAAATATTAACCATTATAATCACTTTCTTCGGTACTTAATTCTAATTCCGTCCGTCTGTGTTTGTTGTTCGCAGGATTCCGGTCGCAATTATTAACCGATTTTGATGAAATTTGGTACAATGTGTTTTCTTGGCAAAACGACGAACGCTGTTGAATTTGAAAAAAATGGGTCAATGTTAGATATAGCCCCCATATATATATATCGCCTGATTTCAACAAATGAGATCATCTTGCGCTTATGTACTACCCGAGTCAAAAGTATGTAAAATTTCATCAAATTCAGTTCAGGGGGCTAATCACGGCATTCGATATCGAGAACTTTTGATCGAAATCTAAATTTTTCGGATCACGTGAGTCGATATCGATTTTTTTTGATCGACAATTTTTTCGATTGGTAAATTGCAATCGTAAAACATTTTTCACTTGTTTTTTACATTGTTTTCGTCATATAGGAATAGTAAAATATATTAGTTTTAGTTCGAATTGTTGGTCATTTGTAGTAGATTTGCATATAATGAACATATTTTGAATATTTAGGACTAATGCAACTCCAATAAGTTAAACAAAAATGGGTCATAGTCGAGTTCGGGAGCGAGCATCCTAGCTTGGCAAAGAATCATATATAAAGTGCACATGCTAGATCGATATCCAAGAGATTGTGATCAACCAATTACCGTACCATTCCGTTACAACATAACGCTTCTGGACCACCTTGTAAGAATAGTGAATTATGAAGGCTTCCACTGGCAAAAAGTTTTAAGACGGCAGACAATTGTAAAGCTATAAAATTGACGTTGACGTGCCACCAAAAAATTATTTTCCATTTGAACGCCTCCTTCGTCAGCCGAAATCGTCCATTGAGCCTCCAAAATTCTAACAGTGCACACAATTTCAAACCCATGTACTTACACCAATAACAATGAGCACTTTTATTCCTTATTTGTCGCCGAATTATTTTATATTTATCTCATCCTCCAATTAGGAAGGAATTCGGAGGAATGTAAAGAGAGATATGGGTCCATAAGATATAATGCAATACAATTTACTTTTTACATTGGAATCTTCATTCTATTTTGTGCCTCTAACTTAATTTTGTCATTTCATTTTGTTCTGCTTCGTTTTTTGCTGTTGGCAATGCTAGAGAAATTGCATCAAATTTCGATCGAATGCCGTGATCCAAACTTTTATTCGTATCGACAATTTTTTCGATACGATTATGAATTCGATATCGAATGCCGTGATTAGCCCCCAGATTTAGATATAGCTCCCATATATATGTATCACCCAATTTTCCCAAATTTGGCCATAGTACCCTCAGTAATTTACTTAACTATTCGTGGGTTTTGGATGGTATTTTACTTTTCCAGAAAGAAATGATAGCATTTGTATATTTTTTTGCTTTTCTGCTAAAATGAGAATAATTCGCTATTTTTATCTTCTATTTCTAGAAAAATTAAATTTATTTTAGAATGGGCAAATATGAGCAGCACGTAAAAGTGTAACTCCTCACAAACAATAACAAAGAGAGGGTTTCATTGACAATCGTTAACAACTTTAGTTCTATTCCTCGCAAATTTACGTATGTACTAAAATTTTCACGAATAAACAGCATTGTTGAAACCACAAATACAGGTTCAAAAACAAAAATATTTTTAAAGTGTTTACAACATTTTAAACTACTTAGAATCCACAATTAAAAGTTTTCTTTATTGCAAATAGCATAAATTTTGGTAAACATTGACAGCTTTTTGCTCATGAACAGGAATGCGAAGTTCTAAATTTACTTTCGATTTGTACTTCCCAATATGTTCTAAAGTAATTTCAATTGGAATATCTAATAATTTTTCATTTCGAACATTTGACTTTTTGCCGCTGTTTTGCGATTTCCGCCCATAGTCGTTTTCAACGACTTCACTAGAATACATTTCTATTATTTCTATTTTTGGTAATAAGTGAAATATAAGATAAGTGAAATGTGAATTAGATCCTCCCAGCAAAAACTAGGTAACCACATCTCATTACAATTGGCATTACCAGGGGTAAAGCTGACATTACACGTTGCATTACTATGCGGTGAGTTGTAATGACAATAATAAATACATCTCGGTAATTTTCGAATTGTTATTCTCAAATTTTTATGCAGTTGGCACTTAATGAAAAAAAGGGATTCAAACCTAATGTGAATGAGCTATTAGGTATATTATAACGTAATCCATGAATCCAACTCCCCAAAAGAACCTATATTTATTTCTATTTTAAGTGAAATTATTCTGCGTGTAATCTTATTTAGATTACATGCAAATTATTTATAATTTGATTTGTTACATTTTTGTTTATTTCTACAATATTCGTTTCTATTCAAGTAATGTTCATATTACAGCATTACTCGCCATATTTTGATCCATAGTACTAAATCAGCGAGAGTCAATGTTTTCGAGATTTGGTTGCCTGAGACAATAAGTGGCTATTTTGCAAGCTTTGGTATATCTACGAATGAGTGATTACATATTAGGTGATTATATGCTTTAAAAGCACTCAGAAAAAAGTGAATGCAATTTTTATAGCCGATTTTATTTTATTTCATAAAAATTAGTTGATTTTGGTTAAATTTTTGCCAAAGCCCATTTTTATAATATGTACTAATTTCTAATTCTACGGTGGAGGGTTCCAAAATGGACCGATATAAATTGACTTATACATTTATGTGTGCAAAAGTGCCCTAAGTTTCACATTTAATGGAAATTGCACACCGATAAACCTTTGCATTTTAAGAGACTAAAACAGCTCTAGATTTCAAATTAGTTTAATAAATTAAATCACATAAGTCCATATAGATGCCCCGTCATAATATAAGCACATATGAGCAATCTTCAGCATATGTATTTACAGTTAAAGTTTCGGATCGGTTGATCTGTAGTAAATTGTATATATCTAGGGACTTTACTATGGACATTTTAGGCCATAAATTCAATATAAAGAATTTCAAGTGATTTTCATGGAGCAGACCCATCTCTCAATACAATCGGTTCAAACGGTATGGTTTCCACAGTTAAATTTGGAATTTGTAACTTACACTGAAGAAAAGTCCGCTAATTTTAAAAAAGCTAATTTTAAATTATTTTTATTCAAAAAAAATATTTACTTTAATTAAATTTTATTATTTTTTGCCAAATTTTCCACAGCCCAATGAAATTTTTGTTTTTTTAAGTATGCCTCAAACCTTTTACGAACTAAAGTTCCACGACCATACACATAAGATCAATATAAAGTAAAGCAGAGGTCAATTTTCGTACGATTTCCAAAAATATTGAGAATGAACTACTGTGTTGTTAAAATGGTCATGATTTGGCGACAATGATTTCTTTCTTTATTTTTATTTTATTTCTTTTCATTTTTTCTTCTAAGAGAGGGCGTAATTTCGGAATTGTAGTTAAAAAATCCAAAGAAAATTTCTAGGAAATTTTCTAATGAAATTAAATTTCGACGAAATTTTCTTTAGACGCAAAAATTCAACAACATTTTCAATAGAAATAAAATGTATAGGAAATTTTCGTCGGTGAATGAATCTGGTGGCTTTTATGCGCTCAATAATCTTTTTTATATGAGGCTATATCAAAATCAACATGAAATTGCGTCAATTGTATAACTCGGATCTAATGTTACCTTACTCGGTGAAGGAGAAGTTGATACATGCATTAGTTATGCCTCACTTACTTTATTGTATAGAGGTGTATAGCAGTACAACGGGGGAGAACTTGAGAAAGGTGAAATTAGCAGTGCATAGAGTAGTACGTTATCTATATTCGCTGGACGGTTCGATCACGTTTCGGACTATGTTCGACGCTTCTTATATCTACGAATGAGTGATTACATCCGCTCCTCTTTTTCTTGTCAACTTGTTTGCTTTTGGACGCTCTCGTCGCAATCAATTGATTATTCCAACTGCCAGTCGATACATGAATAAATCATTTCATATGAGAATTGGTACACTGTATAATAGTCTGCCGAATGCATTGAAGCATTTTGATCTATCTTACAACACCTACCGAAAATATTTTATTTTATTTTTATTCAATATTTTACATCAGCTTGATGATTAAAGATAAATATAATTGACTGACACATAATGCAAACATATTTTAATTTCAATGGGATCCAAGAACATTAACAAACGCAAAAAAAAAAAAAATAAAAAAAAATATGTATATATAACATTAGTGATATAAGATTGCTGGTTCAATTTTTTAGATAAGATTGTTGTTTATTTTTATTAATTTATATATAATACTTTTATATAATATTGTAATGTCTGTTAGAGTAGTACATTGTAATTTATTAAATTGGCCTAGTAAAGGTTTTGAATTGCTTAAATAAATGGAAATAAAAATAAATAAAATCTGAAACGACAAGTGGCATAATTTGCATATTTATTTAGGGATCCAAATGCTGTCAATTGTATATCAAATTGTCAAAAAATAGTAAAACCAGACTAGTCTAACCTAACCCAAGCACTCACGAACATAGCAAATCTGTTTATATGTAAGTGTGAAGCTGACAGACAGTCGTCTTAAGGTAAATTTGAGAAAAAAAAATAAAATTAAAACCGAAATTTCAAAATGTTACAAATAAAATCTTATGGCAGTGGGCATTAAAGTGGATCGACTCAGCCCATTTTCTAGTCGAATCTTCTAGAAAACATGGAATAATCCTCAACACTGAACGTTCCAGTGCAATTATAGTCATTGATCGATAGAAGAACACAATGAAATCAAATTTTCGTAAATATTTATTTAGTTAACCCTTGTGTATGTGATAACACTGGAAGCGATACCAGCGTGATGAGGTCCCGTGGGACCTACAATAAAAAAAGGATGGTAGAGAGGTTATCCCTACGATATTTTTCGATCATTTACTGTAGGTGGACTCTTCTATAATGCACAAATTGCATATATAAACATTTGGTTGTAAATATAGAGTTTTATTTAATTTTTAATAGGATACAGATAATGTTAAAATTTTTGATTAGTATACTAGTGGCCCTGATGTTTGACGCAGGCGTGGTACCTATAAGTATCCTTATACGTACCAAGCAACAATATATTGTTTTTGTAGTTGAATGTTCTTAACAAACAGGATTTTTGAAGGAAAAACAATACGACTTTTTTTAGTGGCGTTCGTTTTGCTCGCAGTATTATGTGCACTGTGGTTGTTTCAAACTTGGTCCAAATTGAGGCACATCTTGCCAAATTCCAGGAGCCGATAGGTCTGGAAAATGTATAGAAATATAAAAACTTATTTCGACCACGATTTCCATGAAGTTCAAATAACTTTTTTTACACTTTTACTCTCACTATATTGGATATATCAACGGAAGACATAAAATTATGTACTACCAAGCAACGAAACCAATGGAAACTTCAAAAATGACAAATTCTTCCAAATAACGGTATTTTCTGAAAGGATGTTAGTGTTATTATTTTGTTCCAAATACGAAAATCGCAATATCTTTACACTGCTTTTTAAACTGTGCTAAAACCACTAATGTAATTAGTAATAGGTCCCATTGGACCTCATCACGCAGAATCGCACTAAACTTTTTCAAATACCTATAAAAACCGATTTAATGATTCAATCACATAAAAATTTAAAGTTTTCAACTTAAAACATTTCAGTACAAGAAGTCATAAACCATCAAGCTGAAATTCATATAAAAGATAAAGTTATGTATGAATAAAAATCAAAAAGGTCCAGCGGGACCTCATCACGCAGAGAAGGGTTAAAAAAAATATGAAGTGGTTTTAAAATTTTGCTTTGGCCGGAGTCGAGAAAAATTTTTACGACTCCGACTCCACAGCCCTGTCTTTAACCATGTTGAAGTCATTTAAGAAGTGTGTAGCCAAAATTTCGGGTCTCAGCGCTCATTCGTTTGGGCGGTAGAGAATGTTGCCTGAGGGCAACGTTGGGCAATTGTGGCTATATTATTGTTGTTATTATTACAGTAAAAGTACGCTTGAGTGAAATTTCACTCACGTTCACGCAAATTCACGAAGAAAAATTTATATTCACGCACGATATATGGGTAAGAATTCACGCCCACGCAAACTCATGAAATGAAATGTCATACTCGCGCACGCTCACTTCACGACAAATCTCGTGATTCACGAACATTTTTGGGAGACGACGATTTTTGTGGCTCACTAAAATTCTCGTAATTCACGAAATTTCTCGTGACTCACGACAATATTCTTGATTCACGAAAACTTTCGTGACACAACAATTAGCATGATTCATGATTGATTGTCAATCATTTTTTCTCATGTCTAAAAATATGTACATTTACTACTATAATTGCCCAAAGTTGCCCACAGGCAACTTGACAACTTTAAAAATTACTCACCAAATGTTTTTTTGCAATTCTAAGATTTGACTTCCACAAATATTAGTATTTTTGTATTTATTGAGTTTGGTTCCTGCACAATAAGACTCAAGGTCCTATAATTTACAGTACATGCATTTGATTGCATGCAAACATATTTATATCAAAACAAAATTTAATAACATTAATTAAACTAAAACGGAATGTACAAATTATGATGTAAATAAGATAAATGAATGACACAGGAGGTAAAAAGAAATGATTTTTTTGTTTTTTTGTTATTTTACTTGATATGTACTAAAACTTATTTAATAAAAACTTTCAAAAGTTTTCTTCGAATTTAAATAAATTTTCTTAAATTTGATAAAAATTATAAACTTATTTGTGTCATGTTCCAATTTCTAGAATATTTTAGTTAAAATTGTCTTAACCCTAGCTTAGGCACCAATGTTTTTCTACATTATCTGCCACTATTTACATATGTAAATATTTTGTTTCCTTTGTTATTTTTAACTTCATAACCGCTGTTTTATGTTTGTTTTGCACTCGGATATTCGCTACAGGAATAATATTGTTGTTCTTGAACATTATCTGTTCGACATTATTGAAATCGGTTCAGAGTTAGATATAGCTCACATATATATCTTTCGCCTGATATACACCCATATTACCGCAGACGCCAAAGTTTTGCTCCAGGGAGAAATTTTGCACAGGGAGTAGAATTAATATTCTTACTATGCATGCCAAATTTGTTTGAAATCGGTTCAGATTTAGATATAGCTCCCACATACATATCTTTCGCCCGATTTATACACATATGACCACAGAGACCAAATTTTACTCCGATTTACATGAGAATGAAGTGGGGGGAATATCATATGGAAAACGACGGTGAACTATCTGAATTAGACAGATAGCAATTTTTGGTTAGTAAAAACGGATTTAAACGGATCCTCAATGGAGCGAAAACATGAAATTTTTGTGAATCTTGTTTTAACGGCTCTAAACCAATAACAAAAAACAAATTGAGCATTGGAGACACATTATCGGTGAACCTATACAATTGTTGGCTATTTCTTTTATCCCTCCAGAAAGAGATTTAAGGAACGCAGAAATGCCTTGTTTATCCTAAAGAAATTAGGATCAGTCGACCCAAGCACGTTGGCGACTAAGCAAAGCAATTCCTTCAAATGGATGCAAGGAATTCTTGAAGCTGAAAAGAGGGAAAGTTAGCCGGATGAACTGCCATCTTCCAAAAGGGATCGAAGATCGTTTGCCTCAGTGGCAAAAGACAGTCTTGTGATGGCGATTGTTAATAGTGGAGCAGGTGCCGGTATTGTTCCAAAGCACAAGCGAGGGGAAATTGAAATGCTTTGTCTGGCGTATACTCACAGGTGCTACAAAAGTTTCCTGGTTGGTATCAAGGACGAATTACATCATTACCAGTATACTGCAATAGTTTGAACCCCGGAGTACTTAATTCACATATTTTGTTTCTATAAACATATGGTTCTTGAATAAGAACTATGTCTATGTCCCCTTTCATCAGGAGAACTTTTAAGGCAGCACATGCAGCCTTACAATGATGAAGATTTATCTGGAGGATCCGTAGGACCATCGAGATTTTCAACAACCGTCACATCAGCCGCTTCAATCGAGTCATCAAGAATGTCCTCTTCAGAGATATCGGTGACTCTCGCAATAACCATAGGTTCAACTTTGGTGAGTTCTGATGCATTAGAAGCCTCCTCACGCATACGGTATCTATCCATGTCTTCAACTTTGGTATCTCCCTCGACTTCGCAAGAGGATCCGCTTACTTCTGATTCAGACAGAGGCTTGTCCATTTCTGAATCCTTTAGCTGATCGTTTTTATACACCTTCATTTGGATATAATGAAAGCCATAACATACACGGCCCTGAGACTTTGCTAGATGTGGCAAAGACTGAGTGTTCAATATAAACACTGCATGCCGTCTTGGCTCATCCACTTCATCCAAACGGCCAACCTTCCAATCAGCTGTTGGAAGATCTGGATTGCATTGTTTCAGTCTATTTAAAATAGATTCAGGGTCAGGAGGGTTTGCAGGTATCCACGCATGTGCTCTAGGTCTAGCCGGTATGTCTTTCTTCTCGACTAACTCTAGAGCAGCTCCTTCCCAAAATTCACCAATTAGTATCAGAGCAGCTTTAAAACATTCTATAGACCTCTGGTCCTCAAATGCGACTAGCTTAAATCGTCCTTGATACCAACCAGCCTCTTGGTGTCGAGGATCTGGGCCGGGAAAGTTTTCCAGCACCTGTGAGTAGACGCCAGACAAAGCATTCTCAATTTCCCCCCATTTTTGCTTTGGAACCATACCGTCCAATGCCCCTTTATTTATGATAGCCATCACAAGGCTGTCTTTAGCAACTGAGGCAAACGATCGTTGATCCCTCTTGGAGGATGGCAGCTCATCCGGTGATCGTTCCCTTTTTCCAGCCTCAAGAATTCCTTCACCCCTTTTTAAGGAATCGCTTTGTTTAGCCGACAACGTGCTTGGGTCGACTGATCCTAATTTCTTTAGGATAAACAAAGCATTTCTGCGTTCCTTGAATCTCTTTCGTGAGGGATTACCTCCTTTTGATGCCGTTACCTTGGAAAAGGTTCGACTTGTCAAATTGTCGCCACCTGTCGACCCGTCTACAGGTCGACTAATTGGGCCTAACTCTTGGTCATTGTCCAAATTTATAACTCCAGTCGATACCCGTCCACTGGGCCCTGAAGTTAGCAACCCAGTGGATGTCTTTGAATTTCTCTGCATGGTGGCCTAATATCCCACCACACTTGAAATTCGTAGTAGGTACTTATTACGATGATTTTATCCGCTATTAAAAAACACGTCCGTTCCGTTCGACGGTTGAATGATGAAATACTCACCAAAGTTGAACCAACGGTTATCGCGAGAGTCACCGAGATCTGTGAAGAGGACATTCTGGATGACTCGATTGAAACGGCTAATGCGACGGTTGTTGAAAATCTCGATGATCCTACGGATCCAGATAAATCTTCACCATTGTAAGGTCGCTTGTGCTGCCTTAAAAGTTCTCCTGATGAAAGGGGACGTAGATATAGTTCTTATTCAAGAACCATATGTTTATCCCTAGCTTTGGCACTATATACAAATGTAAATATTTCATTTTTGACACTCTTGCCATTTCAACAATATTTATCAAATTTTTATGAAATTTGGACTCAGTGGCTAATTTTTCGTGCTCTTTCATAATATGTACAAATTTAACAATTTT
The DNA here is from genome assembly GCF_050003625.1 of Haematobia irritans. Taxonomy (NCBI): domain Eukaryota; kingdom Metazoa; phylum Arthropoda; class Insecta; order Diptera; family Muscidae; genus Haematobia; species Haematobia irritans. Next base: position 79,284,189 of record NC_134400.1, read on the forward strand.
TTTTTACAATATCGCAATTTTTCAATAAATTTTTGTATTTTTCTTCAAAATCTGCCACTATTTACAAATGTAAATATTGTGGTTTAACATACTTTTAGTTGATTTGTTTTGAATTATTTCATATGAAAATAATACAAATAAAAGAAGAGGAAATACAAACTTAAAATATATATATTTGGGGCAACTGTAGCATTTGGTTTGCACCGAGCTGTGCTCCACACAGACTGGTTTTTTACATTGCCCACATTTTTACCTTGAAGGACGATTCCTCAGCACATATAGCAAGCGGTTTTTACTTTTGAATATCCTCTATCACCTTCATCAGGCATAAAAGAAATAGCCAACGATTGTATAGGTTCACCGATAATGTGTCTACAATGCTCAATTTGTTTTTTGTAATTGGTTTAGAGCCGTTAAAACAAGATTCACGAAAAATTTAATGTTTTCGCTCCATTGAGGATTTTTATCCAATTTAAATCCGTTTTTACTAACCAAAAATTACTACCCGTCTAATTCAGATAGTTCACCGTCGTTTTCCATATGATATTCCCCCACTTCATCATTCTCATATAAATCAAAGTAAAATTTGGCCTCTGTGGTCATATGTGTATAAATCAGACTAAAGATTAGCGTTGCCAATTTAGCTTTTTTCCCGCTAGATTTGGCTTTTTTTGAAGACGTTTAGCGGGAAAAAAATGCATTTAGCTTTTAGCTTTTTTTCTGGCTTTTTTCATGACCCTTTTAGCTATTTTTGGCTTTTTTTATTTTCGACATGTTTCTATTGAAATATGGATAAATCGGCGTTTTTATCTAAGCCTTGCTGCAAGTATAAGGGTTTCCACATATTTCAAAGCTCAGTTGAAACATTAATAATGAGTCCAGCCATTATGCGGGCATTCTTGTAGCAAATACACCTTGTAAAGTTTTTTCATTATATACATAAAAGTTATCGTAAACTTTAAATCTACTATTACCATACAAATTTGTTAGATAAACTGTCAGTAAATTATTGGGAATATTATCATTTGACTCGTTTATCCTTTTTATGTTATTATAATATTCTAAAGTTATTACGATATTACTAAATTAAAATAGTAGATGTGAATAGCTTTGTGCACTGAAAAAATATTGTCGTCTCCTTAAAATACGAACGCGAATTTTGGTTATAATAGCATTTGTGAATTTCTTTTATATAAACTGTTTTCCTTGTCCAAAAGACGATAAAGTCGTTTTGTCCTTATAATTAAGTGATTCAACTTAAAAATGGGTATGTTTTCATGAAAGAAGGAAGAATTAATGAAATAGTCTTTAAATGTGAGGAGGTTTTGCATCTTAACCACAAACCAAAATAGCGTTCAAAGATAGAAGAAGTTTTTCAACACTTTATTTTAAAAACGTATATATACAATAATTTCTACTTGAAGTCGAGTCTGAATTTGGAAATTTAAGTTGGCGTTAGCACGCTTTTAAAGCACTTTGATAGCTCATGAAGAAAAGGAAAATGTTTTTACTGGGAAATGTAAACTATAGGTATTTTCTACAATTTAAATAAAAGTAATGTATTTCGAATTTTTCACAATTTCAAAACCAAACTAAAATTTTATTTAAAAAAATGACAAATCATTTTTTTACCAAATCCAAAGCATGCTTAGATCATTTAATATTTTAAAATAACAAGTAAATAAAATAGAGGTGTTGGGAAGGTAGCTCCCACAAAACGAAGGACTTCCAGTAAAAAATTTGTGATAGTAATCAAAATGTTCGAATACGCAAACAGAGCTAATATGCCTTAGATATTGTTACAGTCTCACAGAAGTGGAAATAAAATGAAAATAATATGCATTGTAAGTGAAATAAAGCCTTTAAGTTTGTTAAATTTCAATCAAAAATGTGACTTTTGATACAAAAAAATTTAGCTTTTTTCTAGCTATTTTTTAGCATTTTTTAGCTTTTTTTAGCTATTTTTTTGGGCAAATCTAGCGGTTTTTGGTGAAACAATTCTGGCAACGCTGCTAAAGATATACATGGGAGTTATATCTAAATCTGAACCGATTTAAACCAAATTTGGCCCGCATAGTAAGAATGTTTAGTCTACACCCTGTGCAAAATTTCACATAAATCGGAATAAAATTTAAGCTTCTGTGGCCATATCTGTATAAATCGGGCGAAAGATATATATGTGGGATCTATATCTAAATCTGAACCGATTTCAACCAAATTTGGCATGCATAGTAAGAATATTAATTCTACTCCCTGTGCAAAATTTCACGTAGATCGGAGCAAAACTTTGCCGTCTGTGGTAATATGGGTGTATATCGGGCGAAAGATATATGTGGGAGCTATATCTAACTCTTAACCGATTTCAATAATGTCGAACAGAAAATGTTCAAAAACAACAATATTTTGAATTAAGTACTCCGAGGTTCAAACTATTGCAGTATACTGGTAAGGATATAAATCGCGTCGTATAATTCCTAAAAATGAGCTTAACTTGTTTCTTCTTCCTTCAATGTGCAATGCAGACACTGTCGTGCCAGTTTAGAAATAGCCACATGCAAATATTGGGTATCTTCGGTCTACATGGGACATGATAGGGAGATGCCTCCAGGCGCCGTTAACACCTTAGTTGAGGAGTCATCGAAAACAAAGACAAAACTCATTATGGGATGCGACGCAAATGCACATTCTAGTATTTGGGGAAGTAGTGATACTAATGCAAGGGAAGAGTCGCTAATAGAGTTTATTTTGCGTACTAACCTGGTAGTTTGCAATAAGGGAGATGCACCAACCTTCGTCACCAAAAACAGGCAAGAAGTGTTGGACGTCACATTGGCCTCGCCGGAACTGAATGATAAGATATCTGAGTGGCAAATTTTGAGGGAACATAGCTTCTCAGATCATCGCTACATCAGTTTCAGATTGGCTGTTCGTACATCAAAGACCATATTTCCGCCAAATGTTTGGAAAGCTGATTGGAATAGGTATATTGAGAATACATCCGAGGCTTACAGACTACGGGAGGTACTTGCATCCACTAACTCCGCTCCAGGTTTCATTAAAACATTGGAGGGCAATTGGACAACTTCCAGTGAGGAGACGCTGGAGGTACTATTGGACACACATTTTCTTGGAAATCAAATGGTTGAACCAGGTTCTGGCGGTGCCACAGCGGCTCAGCTGTCATTTCCTATCGAGGAAATTGTATCGGAATCTAAAATAAAATGGGCGTTAAATAGATTGGACCATTCAAATCCTTCGGACTTGATGGAATTACTCCGGCGGAGTTACAAGCAGTGACTGAAAAGGTTTATACATGTGACTTTTTCAAGAATTACAACAAATTTGTTCACAGAAAAAAATTTCCGTAGTTAAACTAACGCTAAATTTAACTTATTTTTATTGGAAACAATTTATTTGCTTGTAGTTACATTTTATTGTTTTTACCGAAATTTTCCACAGCTTAATGAAATCTTACTTTTTTAAGTATTCTCAAAAATTTTATGAACTAAACGTGAGTATAAAGTTCAATGACCGTACACATAAGTTCAATATGAACAAAAGCAAAAGAAGATTTTCGTAAGATTCCCAAAAATAGTAAGAACTACTGTATGGTTAAAATGGTCATGATTTGGCGCCAATGATTTCCTTCTTTACGAGTACTTTTAGTTAATTTTGCCTTCTATGAGATGATGTAATTTCGTGGACTGCAGTTAAAAAGTACAAGAACGCTTTGTGGAAATCTCAAAATGTGGAGTAAAATTTAGTTCAATTTTCGTGCGAGGTAGTTCATTCTTCCTATAAAACAGTTCACTTTTTTCGGTGTTGAAAGTATTTATTAAATCTGTTGTACATATCAAATAAAATATTTGTGGAAGTCAAATCTTAGAATTGCCAAAAAACAGCAGGTGAGAAAAAAAATATTTACGTGATATTAAAGATTACGCAACCTAAATTTTAGGATGCGCAATTTACAAAATATTAAGGACAAATTTCTTTAAAATAACGAAATTTTTAATTAAAATAAAGTTTATACTCTTTGCCTGAAAATTTTTCCATTAAATTTAGGACACAAATTTTGGAAATTTGAGTCCCTCCGTTAAAGTCACATGTCTTTGAACTATGGCAAAATTTCCTTAAAATAAAGAAACACATTTTTGATTCAAAGAAATCGTCCTTACATTAACTGAAATATTGAATCTTTAGATTTAATACAAAAACGCTTCAAATATAGGCTTATTTTGAAGATCTAGCAACTTTGGTCTAAAGTTTATTGGAACTAAGAAAACATTTTTTACTTTGAAGTATCCGTTATAACTTGGATTTTTAAACTGGCATTTGTTTATGCGTGAATAGCTTTAGTAATAATGAATGAAGTTCAATATATGAGATGTATCCTAATTTTAATTTTATTGATCCTAAATTTGAAGCGAGATATGTCACTAAAAAATGTTTATTTTAAAGAAGTCGCATCTTTCGCTCGGAATCAATACCAACATCCTTAAGGGAAGGTCAAAATCTTTGGATCCAAGTAAACTTTTTTTTGAGTGTGTGGGCAACTTTGGGTAGTAAATTTACATACTTTTAGACATGAGACCTAAAGAAAACTTTTTGACAAACAATGATTTTGAACTTCGAGTGGGATATCCCAGTGACGAGAAATGCGGCGGTGATGTGGAAGATATATCTGCAGTGCTGGGTAGGAATTTGGAAGGAATCGTAAAAAGGGAGGTAGCTATAGATATCGGCCTTCTTGGCAACATACTGGTGGATTAGCACGAATATTGGTGCTTTTTTATACTTCTGTTTTTTTTAGACTGCCATTAACTGGCATCAAAACAAAAAAAAACAAAGCATTTTCGTGAATAACGCGTGATAAAATTTCTCCGAAATCACGCTCACGTTCACGATAAAATTTATGTTCACCACAAAATACACCTTTACGATAAAGTTCACACTCACGGTAGAACAGAGACACAAAAAAAAAATCACACTCACGAACAAATTCACGTTCACGATTAAATTCAAGCTCACCGTTTTTTATCTGCACGTATTTTATCACGCTTAAGATTTCAATAGCGTACATGTTAATTACTCATCAGTAATTCATTGAATGATAATTACTCATCAGTAATTGCAGCGAGTCATGAGATTTGTCGTGAATCACGAGAATTTTCGTGAATGCTAATTGTTGTGTCACGAACATTTTCGTGAATCCAGAATATTGTCGTGAGTCACGAGAAATTTCGTGAAGTATGAGAAATGTATTGAGTGACAAAAATTGTCGTGTTCCGAAAATATTCGTGAATTACAAGATTTTACAAGAAGAGCGTGAGGCATAAACGTTGTTCGTACGTGAGCGTGCCCGATTATGACTTTTCATTTCGTGAACTTGCGTGAGCGTGAATTCCTACCCACATGGCGTGCGTGAGTACAAATATTTCTTCGCGAATTTACCTCAGCGTGAGTGAAATTTCGGTCAAGCGCGCATCCAAGTATATATATTTACTGTAAAAATAACAACAAACTTAAAAAAAATCCAATAAAACGTAATACGCCTATCATTACAAAACTAACTATTTTATAGCCACAATTGCCCAATGTTACACACAGGAAACATTCTCTACCGCCTTTACGAATGGGCGTGGCGACCCGAAATGTTGGCTAGACGCTTCTTAAATGAATTCAACATGATTAAAAGTAAAAAAAAAAATTAGCAATACATATAAAAATTCGGGGTCGAAAGAGTTAAGGTTGAGGTACATATCATACGACGTATGCGTAGTACTTCATTTTTGTATCTTTTGCATTGCTTTAGAAGTTGTGCCTTAGAAGTTCATTCGGATGAATGAACACTTTTTATTTTTATCAGTATGTTTTGTTACACTTTTATTTTCTTATTATTTAATTTTCACAATTTGATAAACTTCCTCGCTTCCACCGGGGGTTGAACCTGGTTCTGTTGGCACTATAAAAGAACGCTTTAGCACACTCAACCATAAACGCCATTGAACACGATGCATCAAAACGTCTATTCAAATGTTTGTGATATGAACCTAATATGACACCACGGCATGAGATTCTAACTACTTCCTGAGATGTTCTCTATTGTTATGAAAGAAAAAATAAAGAACGCTGGTTCAAATCTCACCAGCGGAAATTTTTTATTAAATATTTTTCTAAAAAAAATATAAATAAATCAATGACTTCTTTAGTCGGCACATTTATTCGGCGATGAACCGAAATTAATGTCAATCCATTGAGTCTACTCTCGCTAGTCGAATTTCTAAGATACGTCTTTAATCTCTTCATTGTTGAAAATGAACGTTCGGATGAGCAGGGATGGAAAATGCAGTACTATAGTACTTTTTTCAATACTTTTTCACCCCGGTCAGTACCGGAGTACCCCCGCGAAGGATTTAGTACCTTTTGTGTAGACATTTTTGAGTCGATATCAGATTTATGGTACAATGGCTTTGACAAAATATTTTAATATTTTGAGAAAGTCTTTATCAACCTTATTTGCTAATAGTCTTTTACAAATATGGCAAAACGGACATGTGGGAAGAAAATCTCGATTTTGTAAAAGACATAGTCAAAAACAGGATTTTATTGAACTTCAAGAATGTTTTAGTCGAAAAAAGAATGCGATCCTATATTATCGATTTTTTATTTCGGTAGAAAATGTTGTCAAAATTTTATTTCTATGTAAAGGGTGATTTGTTAAGAGCTTGATAACTTTTTTTTAAAAAAAAACGCATAAAATTTGCAAAATCTCATCGGTTCTTTATTTGAAACGTTAGATTGGTCCATGACATTTACTTTTTGAAGATAATTTCATTTAAATGTTGACCGCGGCTGCGTCTTAGGTGGTCCATTCGGAAAGTCCAATTTTGGGCAACTTTTTCGAGCATTTCGGCCGGAATAGCCCGAATTTCTTCGGAAATGTTGTCTTCCAAAGCTGGAATAGTTGCTGGCTTATTTCTGTAGACTTTAGACTTGACGTAGCCCCACAAAAAATAGTCTAAAGGCGTCAAATCGCATGATCTTGGTGGCCAACTTACCGGTCCATTTCTTGAGATGAATTGTTCTCCGAAGTTTTCCCTCAAAATGGCCATAGAATCGCGAGCTGTGTGGCATGTAGCGCCATCTTGTTGAAACCACATGTCAACCAAGTTCAGTTCTTCCATTTTTGGCAACAAAAAGTTTGTTAGCATCGAACGATAGCGATCGCCATTCACCGTAACGTTGCGTCCAACAGCATCTTTGAAAAAATACGGTCCAATGATTCCACCAGCGTACAAACCACACCAAACAGTGCATTTTTCGGGATGCATGGGCAGTTCTTGAACGGCTTCTGGTTGCTCTTCACTCCAAATGCGGCAATTTTGCTTATTTACGTAGCCATTCAACCAGAAATGAGCCTCATCGCTGAACAAAATTTGTCGATAAAAAAGCGGATTTTCTGCCAACTTTTCTAGGGCCCATTCACTGAAAATTCGACGTTGTGGCAGATCGTAAGTCTATTCATGATGAAATGTCAAAGCATACTGAGCATCTTTCTCTTTGACACCATGTCTGAAATCCCACGTGATCTGTCAAATACTAATGCATGAAAATCCTAACCTCAAAAGAATCACCCTTTAGAATTTTTGCAAAATTTTATTTTTATAGAAAATTTTGTCAAAATTTTATTTCAATTGAAAATTTTGTAAAAATTTTATTTCTATAGGAAATTTTTGCAAAATGTTATTTCTATAGAAAAAATGTTGCAAAATTTTATTTCTATAGAAAATTTTTGCAAAATTTTATTTATATAGAAAATTTTGTCAAAATTTTATTTTCTTTAAAATTCAGTCTCTTGACAATAATCTTCCAGTGAAATTTTTGTTGAAATTTAGTAAAAAGTACCTTTCCGCTCAAAAATACCTTTTTTGTACTTTCTTAAAAATTGTATTTTCCATCCCTGAGTAACTGGCAAAGTGACCAAAATTTTTAAAAGAATATGCACGTTTGGAAATATCTCTTTATTGCAGTCTCCCAGTGCTTCCATCGCTGAATTAGGCAGGTTCTTTTCGCAGTTTTGCGCCATTTCATTTACACATGTGTGTTTGGCTGTTTCGTTGTTGTTGCTATGGCCAAACAAAGCGAGTCATATTCACAAAAAGAACAACAAACACACATAAAAAGCAGAAAGACATTTTCCAAAAATTAAATTTGTGCGAGAACCAAAACAATTTGTTTTTTTTTCGACCGTCGTTTGACGGGCTTTTCAACTAGTATTCTATGATTTGTGCAAGTTTTATAGGTAAGCGTTTTTCAAAATAAAACCTTAAGCTTTTCTTCAACATCTTCGATAAGATTTTCCTATGCGGCTAAAAATATATATTTATTTATATAAAAATATTCTTTAATTTGGGGGGGGGTTTGATCCCCCTCATCCCCCCCTGAATACGGCCTTGCCTAGGTATGATTTTAACGCCAAAACTTTCTTTTAAAAAACACATTGAAACCCGCAATAATACGGCTAAAACAAGTATCTAACATATCTCTGAACGCAAAATGGAAGTTATTTTTAGCAGTATGTAGAGCAATACAAAGTTATGGATCGCAAGTATGGGGTTTTTCAAATTTCGATGAAGTGGATAAACTACTATTATTCTTTCTTAAGAAAATTCTAAGAATGCCCACTTTTACACCAACATACATACTTTTTTTAGAAACAGGAGTCGAAAAAAGCCACATTCACACTCTCTCCTCACACTTAAAATATCTACTTCGGATAATATTTGATTACAACAATGGCAGACTGCCACAGGAATTAGCAAAAAAGACGTTGGAAGCCCAGATATTTTGGACAAAAGAATTGAACGCATTGTTAGATGAACACAACATGGCTCGTGTAAATCTATGGTCTTCGAAAGAAGAATGGATCAGCAACATGGAAATACTTCTACATTCTCTCACGTCAAAATACATTTCTAGCGCATACATTAAAACAAATCAAACAAATCGAATTTATTCAAAACTGGACCCTGGAGTAGGGCATACATATTTTAATGAAAACTTAGCTCAACATGAAATAACATGGATCCTTAAGGCAAGGGCCGATATGATAGAATTAAATGGCAGAACATTTCGCATGGGTGGTAATACGAATTGCTCGATGTGTAATTTAAATGAGACAGAAAACATACTACATTTTCTAGGCCGATGTCCAGCCCTAAAGGAATTCAGAAAAATGTACTTCCAAAGGATATTCCTTGAAGAGCATGAACTTATATCAATACTAAATGGGTTTATAATTAGCTGGAAAAATTTAGCTTCTTTCATCAGAGTATGTACTCAATATAGAACGTATCTACTAAGTGAATACAACTTATAAATCAAAACATGTATATCTTCAAAATTTTATGTAAAATATTATAAAAGACTGACGACCTAAGGTCATAGTCGAATGAATCCTATCTTTCTTATATTTAAATTATACATACATATATTGCTTACTTTTATTCAAATATTTGAATTGTAATTTAATGAAATTTAAATAAAGAATACTAATAAAAAAAACTATACATTTTTTTTTAAATTTATTTTTTCCATTAAAAATCAACAAAAAATTAAAAATTATCATAATTTGTAAAACCTTCTCAAAAGAACTTCCTTGAAAGTGAAAAAGTTAAACGTTTCAGGTTCATCCCTTTGTATTGATTTTCTATTCTTGTTTGCGAAGTTTCATTGTCCAAAACTTAAATTTTCACTTAAAACGACCTAATTCCGACTTGTCCTAAAGGACTGCATCGGAAGTGAAAAAAAAAACGATAGGGATTCCGGCATGCGCTTTAAAAGAAATGTTTGTGGAACAAATTTCAAATTTTTTTGCTGGGTTAGCTTTAAAATTTTTTCAAGCCCCTTTTAGCGGTTTTTAGCCTTTTTATTTTCGACATGTTTCTATTGAAATATTGCATCAAATCTGCTCAATTCAAACATTTACAATGATTCCCGTCGTTATCTGGCGCATTTTTGTAGCAAATGCACTTTGTTGTAAATGTCAAAAATACAATCAACAATTTCGTATTGACAGGATAAAAGATTATAATGAGCACGATAAAAACTAATCTCCAGATTATGAATGGAATTTGATTTAAATTGACGAAAATTAGATAACAATGGGTCTGTTTGCGTACACGGACGAAAAAGACTGTTTTTCATATGTTTGGGTGTAAAAATTATATGTTTGGAGATCAATTTTTTTAACACAATATTTTTAAGTGCAAGCATATAATGTTCATAAACTAGCATAACATGTTTGGGACATATATGTTAATATGTTAGAACATATTATGTTTGGGACATAAAATGTTTGTAAATATAATATACTTAGATGCAAACATATATTAATTTGGAAATAGAGAGTATGCTGCTTGAAAATTCAAATTACAACGGATACTTCAAAGTAAAAAATGTTTTCTTATTTCCAAAAAACTTTAAGCCAAAGATGTAAAATAACTCTTGGCTTATATTTGAAGCGTTTTTATCTTAAATCTAAACATTCCATATATCAGATAATTTAAAGACGATTTATTAAAATTAAAAATGTTTTTCTTCAATTTAAGGAAAATTTGCCTCACTTCAAAGACCTACGACTTTGGCGGAAAAAATTTGAAGCTACGATTATAAATATTCTTCTAGTTAAAGTTTCATTATTTTAAATTGTGGGAAAAATATCCACTAAAAACCTACAACTTTCTACATCTCAAAATGTTTTTGTTGACTTTTTTTGGAGAAAACGGATAAACATTGTCTCACAAAAGTACAATGAATGTAATTTAATTAATATGTATGCATTTTAAGTGAAATAAAGCATATTTTTGTTGTTTTAATTTCAAACTGCAAAAAATATTTAGCGTTTTTCTTACTATTTTGTAGGTTTTTTATTTTTTTTTGCAAATCTAATGCAAATAATAATACAATAAAACAATTATTGATTCAATTAAAAAACCAACTCGGTACAATTTTGTGATTCATGCTATCATTTTCCTAATTGTCGCCAATAATAAGTGGCTACAGATGGACAATACTTGGCTTGATTAGTCTATTATAATTTTTTATCGGAATAAATTGTCAAATATTGGAAAAATCTCGCATTTTGAAAATTGAACTGTCAAAATACGTTTATATCGGCGCATATATATGAAAAATTGAAATCCCAAAATTCAATACATTTTAACATATGTATTAAAAAATTAGTCCCAAAAATGTTATACTAATCATATGCTACAACACCAAATATTGTGTACGAGGGCGGTTCGGAAACTTCTGATCCTATCAATTCAAATAATCAATATAATCTCCTGAATCTTCAATATAATCTTTCAATATAATCTCCTGAATCTTCAATACACTTAGTCCAACGCTTTTCTAGCAATTATATCCCTTGATTAAACTAGTTTTCCTCGAGGTCTTCAAAATAGTGGTTTACAACTGTAATTGCATCTTCCAGCAAGGAATTTTGTTAGATTTGGGAACAAGTAAAAGTCACTGGGAGCTAAATCAGGAGAATAAGTTGGGTGGTCAAGCAACTCGTACTTTCATTCGTTGATTTTAGCCATTGTTAAAACCCTCTTGTGCGCTGGTGCGTTGTCTTGATGAAAAATTATTTTTTTGTGTTGTAAGCCAGGACGTTTTTCTCGAATTTGTACATTTAATTGATCCAAAAGGTTGCAATAGTACTCTGAATTTATTGCTTTACCCTTTTGCAGATAGTTAATCAATAAAATACCTTTGAAGTTCCAAAAACCGTTGCCATAATCTTACCAGCTGATTGAATTGTTTTTGCCTTCTTTGGGGCACTTCCTCCAGTTTCAGTCCATTGTTTGGATTGTTCTTTTGTCTCTGGAGTATAATGGTGGAACCATGTCTCATCAACAGTTATGAAACGACGCTTAAAATCCATTTTATTTCGCTTAAAACGATCGAACCAAGCTTAAGAAATGTTCATTATTATGCGTTTTTTGATACACAAAAAAAATTTTTTTTCGGATTCAATCACGAAATTAATTGATCCAATTAATTTTTTAATTGAAATGTCTTCAATCACGAAAATGATAATATCAATCACAGTTTTAATTGGTCATAGAAAAAAATCTTGATTAAAATATTGATTTCATTAGCAAATTTCAATTAATTTTTTAATTGATTCAATTAAAAATTTAATTGATGTTGATTGCAAAACTCAATTAATTTTTTAATTAAGAAATGTAACTATTTTCAATTATTTTCTCAATTGGTTTTTATTTGGATTAACAATTGATTGTTTGAAATACAGTTTTAATTAAAAATTAAAAAATATTCATCACTTTCTTTAACTGACTTAGTCTTCCGAATTTGATTAAAAAGTTAATTGCATCAATTAATATTTTAATTAAAAATGTTTAAATTTTCAATCATCTACTTAATTGACTTAATATTTCTATCTTGATTAAAAAGTTAATTGTATCAATTAATTTATTAATTGAAATTTTTTTCAACTTCAATTAACTTTTTATTTGGAAATATTTTGGTGATATTTTTTTTCTGTGTAGACTGTTAACAAATGCGGCACCCATCTTGCAGAAAGCTTTTTCATCTGTAGTTCTTCATGCAAAATTAAATGGACTTGATCATTTGAGATGCCCATGATATTAGCAATTTCATTCACTTTTATTCGTCGATCATTTAATACCATATCATTCACTTTGGCTACAATTTCTGTTGTTGTTGCTGTTTTTGGACGTCCACAACGTGGTTCATCTTCAATGCTTGTACGACCACGTTTAAACTCAGCACCCAATTTTTTTTACTGTTGCATATGAAGGAGCACTTTCACCTAACACATTCACCATATCATTATGAATTTCTTATCCCGATAAACCTTGTTTATGTAAATATTTAATGACAGCACGCATTTCTAATTTTTCCATTGTAAAAAAATTGCGGATGCGTCTTTTTCGAACACCTGTTTTTATATGAAGGAGTTGCCAGATCGAAACAAAATTTAACATGTGTTCATAACAGAGAGTGAAGTTTCCAAAACACTTAACTTTTTTCTGTTTAACAGGTTGGCTGATAAGTCCACGGTCTAATAAAGAAAAACACATTTTTTGTCAAAATTCGTTTTTATTATTCAACATAGTTCCCTTCAAGAGCGATACAACGATTATTATATTGATACCATTTTGGTAGTACTCCTTCGGTTTTGCCCCAAAATAGGCCTCAGTTTCGGCGATCACCTCTTCATTGCAGCCAACTTTTTTCCTTCATTTTACGGTCATTCAAAATCATTTTGTGGATTTTTTTGATGTTTTCGTCGCACAGAAAAAAATATCACCAAAATATTTCCAATTAAAAAGTTAATTGAAGTTGAAAATTTTTTCAATTAATAAATTAATTGATACAATTAACTTTTTAATCATGATAGAAACATTAAGTTAATTAAGTCAATGATTGAAAATTTTTAAATTTTTAATCAAAAAATTAATTGATACAATTCACTTTTTATTCAAATTCGGAAGACTAATTCAGTTAACCCTTTCACTACCGAAATAAACCTAATGTTAAAAACTTTAATTTTTCTTCTGTTTTTACTTGTACTAACAGCATGTAGAACAAAAATTGCCATTGTGAAAACCTATTTCAAATACTTCAAGAGCTATATGAGCTTGTTTTGAAAATTTGATTCTTGAATTGTGACCAAGTGGCCTTACGAAAATAAGCGCTATTTGGCCTATAATGTCCTTCAAAGTGTGAGCAAAAATACAAAAAAGAACCCGAAAAAGTGTCAGCTATAGTTTTCGTATGAATGTCCATTTACTAGAAACATACATTAGAAAAATTGTCTCAAATTTTCGTATTTTTCGTTTATTTCTAAAGAAGTTTACAAAAATGTATTTTGGACCTCACCAATATGGAAAATATTTATAGGTTATTTAGATTACCTTAAAATAACATTGAGAAATAAATCAAAACTAAGTGGAAAAACACTTTTTTCAAAGCGGACATCAGTAGTGAAAGGGTTAAAAAAAGTGCTTATTTTTTTTAAATTTTTAATTAAAAATGTATTTCAAACAATCATTTGTTAATCCAAATAAAAACTCTAAGCCAATTCAGAAAGTAATTAAAAATAGTTACATTTTTTAAATAATACATTAATTGAGTTTTGCAATCAACATCAATTAAATTTTTAATTGAATCAATTAAAAAATTAATTGAAATTTTCTGAAAAAATCAATTAATTTTTTAATCAAGAATTTTTTTCTATGCCCAATTAAAACTGTGATTGATACTATCATTTTCGTGATTGAAGACATTTCAATTAAAAAATTAATTGGATCAATTAATTTGGTGATTGAATCAGAAAAAATTTTTTTTGTGTGCGGTAACCACCTCTTTCGGGCGTCCACTGCGTTACCGTCCTCCGTGCTCATTTCACCACGCTTGAATTTTGCATACGAATCAATTATTGTTGATTTCCCTGGGGCAGAGTCCGGAAACTCATTATCAAGCCAAGTTTTTGCTTCCACCTATTTTCCCTTCCCTTCAGAGCCTATTTTGCTCGACTCCGACTCCAGCATTTTTCATCAACTCGACTCCGACTCCGGAGTCGACTCCGGATAATATAACTAAATCTCATTTTAATACCACTAATTTGTAGTTCTATTGTGGGGGTACCGTAAGTGGATCGATATAAAGTATCGTATGTATTTATGTGTGCAAAAAAAAGGTCTTAATTTCACATTAGATGCCAATTAAACTCTATATTTCAAATTTAGGGCAATGTTTAATAAATAAAATAATGATATAAATACCCATCATAATATGAGAAGATACCAGCAGTATATGTATTTGTGGGCCAAAATTATTGATTATTGATGACAAATCCTTTAAATTTGTTGCGAGCTATATATTCCCATATGCATGAATTATTCCCATATTATGAATTTGAATCTGAATCGATTTAGACAAAATTGTATATACTTCTACAACATCTATGTACTTAAAATTTAAATCTAACGTTATGGGACGTAACACAATTTTAACAAAAAATAAAAATGCAAGGAAAGTCTAAAGTCGGGTGGGCCGATTATAATATACTCTGCACAACTTTGTATTTAGATCTACATTTTGATACACTCTCAAATCAGACTTCTACAAAATCTCGGGCAATATTTGGGAAATATTTATAACTGTTTAGATAATTTCGCAAAAATGCATTTATGATTCATTCATTGAAAAATTTGAAAATTTGAGTCATTTCTACAAGTTTTCGACTTAGCAGTGAGCATCAGTGAGCATACAATTTTGGAAAAATTTTTGTCTAGTAAATAAAATTTTGCAAAATTTTTTATAGAAATAAAAGTTTGAAAAAATTATCAATAGAAATACAATTAGAAAAAATGTGTAGCAAACAAAATTTTGCAAAATTTTCATATAGAAATAAAATTTTGACTAAATTTTCTATAGAAATAAAAATTTGACTAAATTTTATATAGAAAAAAATATTTCTATAGTAATAAAATTTTGAATACATTGTTAATAGCAGTGAGTATCAGTGAGCATCAGTAAGAAAATTTGCTATAGAAATAAAATTTGACAATTTTTCTTATAGAAATAAAATTTTAAAAAAATGCAAATTTAGAAAAATTTTTGTGTAGTAAATGAAATTCTGCAAAATATTCTACAGAAACAAAATTTTGACTAAATTTTCTATAGAATAAAATTTTGACAAAATTTTCTATAGAAATAAAATTTTGACCAAATTTTCTAATAAAAAAATCTATTACTATAAAATGTGCTTTAATTTATAAGATCTAAATCTTGTTGTGCATGATAAAAAAAAAAACAAACAAACAAACAAATGTTGGCAAAATTTTCTATAGAAATAAAATTTTGACTTAAATTTTTATAGAAATAAAATTATCAATAGAAATAAAATTTAAAAAAAAATGTTTGTGTAACAAACAAAATTTTGCAAAATTTTCTATAGAAATAAAAATTCGCAAAATATTCTATAGAAACAAAATGTTGACTCAATTTTCTATAGAATATAGAAATAAAATTTTGACAAAACTTTTTATAGAAATAAAATTTTGACAAAATTTTCTATAAAACACAACTTTGAAAACATTTTCTGTCAATATTCCACATATGTATATGGTCTTAAAATAAAATTAAAAAGAAAATAATTTCGATTGTTCGAAATATTTCAAATAAATTGATAAATGCATTCAAATGGATCGATCCAGCTCATCTGCCAGTCTAACATTCTAGGAAACATCAAAAGATAGCCGTAATTGGAAGTTGATTTTCATTTACAATCATGCTGTACATTGATCGAATGAATAACGCAATGGAAACTAATTTGCGTAAAAACTTGCTTAGTTACAAAAATGAGAAGTGTTTTTAAAAATTTGGTTTAGCCGGAGTCGGAGTCGAGCAAAATTTTTACGACTCCAAGACTCGGACTCCGACTCCGGCTCCACAGCCTTGGTTGAATTAATTTAGAGAGGAACCCAAAGACAAAAATATAAAGAAAACAAATATAAGTGTAAGAAGTGATGTACAAATTCAGTTTGTTGAGAAGAGAACAATGATTTGATGCCTTAATGGAGGTAAAAAAAAGAGTGGGCACAATGCATGTAAGGTTCTATCCACTAAGCCTACGTTGCAAATTTTGGATTTATAAATAATTCACAATAAGTTAAATTCGATAACTATTCAGCCAGATACAAAATTCATAATGGGGAAAAGTTACCAAACTGGACATACAAAATGAGTACTTTTCTATTCAATTCATGGATACAAAAAATGTTGATGTACATTTAATAAAATAGAAAGTAAAAAACAAACGAAAATTTAATGTTCAAAAATTGAGAACTTTTACAATTTAGTGTCATGCATCTTCTCGGAAAGAATGCCTCAATCAACATAACGCAACGACCACATCGTATTTGCTGTGATGAAATATGCGATCCTTTGCTAGATATTTGTAACGTCGCGTACATAGTCACCTATTAATTTTCTCGTAAGCGATGAACTTTTACGTCGAGTATCGCTCAAACATTCTTTACATTGTTTTCAATGTAGTTTTTCTATTTCGAGATTTTAACCTGCTTTTGATATTGTCTTCGTTGTGACGCTTTCGTTGCTTTGGCAAATGTTTATAGTCTGAAAGATCCTACATTTTGTTCTCTTTTTTTCATTCCGAAAATGTTGGGAAAAGGTCTTTACACTACATCGACTGAAAGCAAACATTTATTGGACCGCAATATCTAAGGTTTTCCTCGTCCGTCCCGGGAATTGTTTTAGCATTTCATTGTCTTGTTTATTTCCCTTTAGTTTATATTTACTTTTTTGTTTCGAGATTCTTTTTTTTGGCAAATTTCCCACATTGGAATAGGTTGAATTAATAATGGGTGTTTATGATAATAACCAAACAATATAAAAAGCCTATGAGCAAAACCAAGCCGACTAAATGTTACCTTAACAGGGAGCCACCGTGGTGCAATGGTTAGCATGCCCGCCTTGCATACACAAGGTCGTGGGTTCGATTCCTGCTACGACCGAACACCAAAAAGTTTTTCGGCGGTGGATTATCCCACCTCAGTAATGCTGGTGACATTTCTGAGGGTTTCAAAGCTTCTCTAAGTGGTTTCACTGGAATGTGGAACGCCGTTCGGACTCGGCTATAAAAAGGAGGTCCCTTGTCATTGAGCTTAACATGGAATCGGGCAGCACTCAGTGATAAGAGAGAAGTTCACCACTGTGGTATCACAATGGACTGAATAGTCTAAGTGAGCCTGATACATCGGGCTGCCACATAACCTAACCTAACCTACCTTAACCAAGCCAGTAGAAGTGAGAATGTACCTGTGTTACATTTGCTATAAAGCGAATATGGCTGATGACTTACACTTGTGTTAAAAATTTTTGGTGATATTTGTGAAAAAGTGCTGATTGGTATTTATCATCTATAAGCCAAGTACTAAAGTCACGTTTAGCACACTGCATAGTGTCCCCTATGACCTATCTGATACGACAAAAATTATAAAAATTAAATTTTATGAGAATATTTTGTTTTTGTTATTGTTGGTTTTTGAAATGAATGAAAATATTCCACATACAACGAGAGAATTTTCTTCGTAAAAAGAACGAAAATTTTCTTTAATCTAAAGATTCAATATATCAGTGAATTTAAAGATATCAGTAAATTTCTTTAATTTAAAAATGTTTTTCTTTACTTTAGGATTTTTTTTACAAAATTCATGTCCTAAATTTAATGGAAAATTTTTTTGAAGCAAAGATTATAAACTTTCTTTTAATTAAAAGTTCATTATTTTAAAGAAATTTGTCCTAAATATTATGTAAATTAGGTATCCTAAAATTTAAGCTGCCCCCCAACCTTCCATATTAGGTCAACATTATTTTCAGTGTAGATACATCGTTTCTGAATATAAAATATCGCAAATGCCCCATCTTCATACCGCCCAACAAGTTTATTGTCTTCCGTAAGCAAGTTATTGGAAAAGATCATTAAGGACAGATAGTTTTTAGACGACGATATTTTCTCCCCACAACAATTTTGATTCCGTAGGGAGCATAATACCGTACACCCTTTAGTCAGAATACGAAAAATAATAATAAGCTATAAATATTTTCCATATTGGTGAGCACTACTAAAATGCATTTTTATAAACTTCTTTAACAATAAACGACAAATACGAAATTTTGAGTCCATTTTTCTACAGTATGTCTCTAATAAATGGCTGATATTTTTTCGGGTTAGTTTTTGAATTTTTTCTCACACATCGATAGATATAATAGGTCAAATAGCGCTTATTCTCATATAACTCTTGAAGTAATTGAAGTAGGTCCTCAGAATTACAATTTTTATTCTAAAGGGTGATACGGTCAAAATTTGGTCAATGGAAAACGCGTGTAAATCGGTGAAATCGTTTATTTAAAAAATCAAATTAAATTTCTTTTTCAAGTTCAATTAGTATAAAATTCAGGAAAAATATTCAGTTATGCTTTCGCTTTTCCAAATCCGAATTGCCGGGCCTCACGCTTGACACCTGCCATCAGATTTTGTGCAGCCACCTTGTCCACCTTCTTCGCCGCTGAAAGCCAGTTTGCCTTGAACTGCTGCTCGTCCTTAGCAGTTTTTTTTGTCTTCTTTAGGTTCCGCTTGACAATAGCCCGGAAGCTATGAAAATGCTGCTTTTCAAGCCAAACCAGATATTTCTTTGCGAACTTTGACAGTTTTATGTGCTTGAAAATATCTGCTACCTTTCCCCTTCCTTTTGCCGTATAAAACTCCTGTCCCGGAAGCTGCTTGTAGTCGGCTTGGACGTAGGTTTCGTCGTCCATTACCACGCAGTCAAACTTTGTCAGCATCGTCGTGTACAGCCTCCGGGATCGCGCTTTGGCCGTCGTATTTTGTTTATCATCGCGATTTGGAGTCACTACCATCTTGTAAGTCGATAGTCCGGCTCGTTTTTTGGCTCGATGCACGGTTGTAGCCGATACACCCAGCTTATTTGCGGCATCTCGGAGAGAGAGGTTAGGGTTTCGCTTGAAACTACCGGCAACTCTCTTTGTCGTCTCAGCGGCTTCCGGTTTTCGATTTCCCCCCGACCCAGACTTCCTGGCTGTCGACAAACGTTCCCCAAACACTAATTACATTTGTAACGGTTGATTTGGCAACTTTTAGCGATTTTGCCTGCTTTGCGTGCGAGTAGCTCGGATTTTCGCGATGCGCGAGCAAAATTTTGATACGCTGCTCTTCTTGCTTGGACGGCATTTTGACAACTGAAGAGTGAATTCCAAAATCAAAATAGGAGCAACATTCTACACACACACACACCTTCAAAATGAGGGGTGTTCAGGTTTTTTAAAAGCAAAATTGAAAGAAATGCGTAAAGTTTATATTGACCAAATTTTGACCGTATCACCCTTTATATAAACTTTTCCGAATGGGTATATCACATAAATTAGTTACATTGATAGAGAAAATATACAGCAAAACTAAACTCAGCTGTGTGGAACGGTAGAGAACTCTCCGAGTACTTCGAAATGAACAAAGGAATAAAACAAGGATGTCTGCTATCATTATTTGCATTTTATATCAATAATATGCATGATTTTCTGGAATGTGGCATATTTGTGGAGAATATTAACATTAGACTTCTTCTATATGCAGATGACATACTGTAAAATATGGAGTTTGGAAGTAAATTTATCAAAATCTAAAATAATGGTCTTCAGAAATGGAGGTAAATTAAGTAGATATGAAAGAAGGACATACAACGAATTTAAATGCTTGGGGGTCACATTTACACCCAAAATGAAATTCAATAATCATGTGCAAAATAGAAACAACGAAGCAAAAAAAATTCAATTAATGCTACATGGAAACAATTTATAGGAAGAGAGGATATCAGAGTGAATGCCAAGTGGAGATTGTTTCTTGCTGTCTGCTGATCAATCCAGACATATGGAGCCCAAGTTTGAGGGTTTTCACACTTCGAAGAAATTAATATGGTACAGCGATATTTTCTACAACGAATACTGAGAGTACCAAGTTATACCCCAAATTATATATTAATGCTAGAGACGGAAGTTGAAGACAACCAAATTTATACGCTGGGACTTCATTTGAAATATATAGAAAAAACTCTGTTCCATTACTCACAAAAAAGACTCTCAAATAGGCACTCTGAGATAGTATTTCATAAAGCTTGTTTCTGGGCAAAAGACTTAAAAACACTATCACAAACCTTTAATATGACATGGACAAATATACCCTCTTTATCGGATTGGAAATTATTTTCACAATAGTTTATAAGTAACATGAAACAGCAGAAGAATGAAGAAAGACTGAATCGAAAACATGTTAGTCAAAGTCTACGGTTATATAAATATTTGAACTCAAGCAAAGCTCAAAATTATTTAAATGAAAAGTACACACACGAACAGGTTGTGTGGATTTTTAACCCTCTAATGCCCCAATTTTTTTGCCAGCTGATTACATTTTCAATGTTAACGACACAAAAGCAAGAGAACTAAGCAAGAAAAATTTATACCGTAAAACTCAGCATATGCTGCAAAGTCTCTTCAATAGTTTCAAATAATTTTTCTTTTTATTTTGCCCATTTTTGTTGTCTTAAGGTGTGTTTTACTAAAAGCTTCCTTATTAAATGAAGCCCGCCTAAAAGCGGGCTTGGGTATTAGAGGGTTAAGGCTCGTAGTGGAATGATCCCTCTTGGGATGTACTAACGGACAGAATAGAATATGTAAGCTATGCAATACGCGTGAAATTGAGACTCTTGAACATTTCTTGGGAATATGTCCTGTAAGCGGAGAATATAGAACTGTCAAATTTGGGAAACCCACGGTGTGCATGGAGGAAGTTGTAAAAATACTTGATGGAGATGACGAAGGAGACTGGGATAAACTAGTAAACTGTCTACAAATCTGCTGTAAACATCGGCAATTTTTGATTAATGAATATCATTAAGGAATTGTAATATTAATATGGTATGCGACTGACGTAGTTGTTTCTTTACATACACTCAGAACAAAGTGCCTTCGAAACTAAAGGAAAAAATGTTCATCAATTTAATTTAGCCATTTTATTTCCATTAAGTTAAATTTTTGTATGAAGTAATAAAATTTACTTGTTTCAGTAAAAAATCCTAAACTAAAAGCAGTTAGGAATAGTTCATTAACTAGAATAAGGCATGGCATTTTACTAATACTGTTTTCTTCGCTGGGTATAAGAATTTACTACTGAAAAAAAAAATGTTATTCACTGAAAAAAGCATTCGTAAAAATAAACAAAAACCGAACTAAAACCAAGTTTCCTCAAATTTAGTAAGATTTATTATAAAATGATAATTCGGACTTCCTTTATTATAGAAAGCTTATCATACATACGAATAACACTTGGCATAGCAAAAATATTTTAGTTCATTCGTACTAAGAAGAATTCAATTCTTTCAAAACTTAAGGAAACACACTTGTTAGAATATAGGAATTTTTTCTATATTTCTTTTATCTACCTGTAATCGATATCTGTCATCGATTTAATCGATATATTTGCGCGTGGGTTGATTTTTAGTTGAAATCGTATTGTTATGGTATACGGAGGGATTGTTAAAAATAATATAGTAAAATAATATAATACATTTTATATAACAAATAAAGTATATACAATATTTGTTATTTTAAATTAGTTGAGAAAAAAACTAATTTAAGAAAACAGAATAAGAACCCCTTCATTCGTCTTCATTTTGGAATCTTAAATTAACAGGTAACATTCAGTGACGCTAACCTTTTGGGAAAAAATTGGTTTATGATTTTTTATATTTGTAGGTATTGAAATTGTAAAAGGAGGACAAAATCGTTACGCAGCAACTTATTAAAAGTGAAAGGTACAAGAAGAAGAAGAAGAAGAACAAGAAAACAATGCGTTTTACAGTTGATGACATTATATGGAAATTGGAAATAGTGGAATAATAAACTAATATTTCAAGACCAGTCGATGCTGTTGATTCTTAATAAATATATTTAATTATACCCTGCGCCACACTGTGGAACAGGGTATTATAAGTTAGTACATATGTTTGTAATACCCAGAAGGAGACGAGATAGACACATGGTGTCTTTGGCAATAATGCTCAGGGTGGTTCCCTGATTCGATATAACAATGTCCGTCTGTCCGTCCGTCTGTCTGTGAACACATTTTTGTGATCAAAGTCTAGATCGCAATTTAAGTCCAATCGCCTTCAAATTTGGCACATGTTCCTAATTTGGGTCAGAATAGAACCCTGTTGATTTTGGAAGAAATCGGTTCAGATTTAGATACAGCTCCCATATATATCTTTCGCCCGATATGCACTAATATGGACCCAGCAGCCAGAGTTTTATACCGATTTGCTTGAAATTTTGTACAAACATAACACTTAGTCGTATAGTCAAGTGTGCAAAATTTGATTGAAATCGGTTCAGATTTAGATATATAGCTCCCATATATATATTTCGCAGGATATGGACTTATATGGCCCCAGAAGCCAGATTTTTGGCCGAATTTGGTTGAAATTTTGCACTAGGAGTACAATTAGTAGTATAGTCAAGTGTGCAAAATTTGATTGAAATCGGTTCTGATTTAGATATAGCTCCCATATATATCTTTCGCCCGATATGGACTAATATGGTCCTCAAAGCCAGAGTTTTTGCCAATTTGGTTGAAATATTGCACAGGGAGTAGATTTAGCATTGTAGTTATGCGTGCCAAATTTGGTTGAAATCGATTCAGATTTAGATATAGCTCCCATATATATCTTTGGCCCGATTTACACTCACACGACCACAGAGGCCAATTTTTAAGTCTATCAAATTCTGTCCAAATCGAGTGATATTTAAATGTATGTATTTGGGACAAACCTTTATATATAGCACCCAACACATTTGACGGATGTGATATGGTATCGAACATTTAGATCTACAAAGTGGTGCAGGGTATAATATAGTCGGCCCCACCCGACTGTAGACTTTCCTTACTTGTTTATTAATAAAACCTGAATTTTATTGAAGAAAAAATTGCCTATATAAATAAATAAAATTGTATTTAAAAAAGAAGGTAAGCAGTTCTAAGTTTGAAGAAAAAAGGTTTACCACAAATATGTAAGATTTGTCCCAATGAATGAAAAAAAGTTCAATAAAATCATTCCATATATGAATTCAATTCAGTTAAATTTTTTCATTCTGTAGTATAGTGGTACATAAATATAGGAAAATGTTAACTAATATATGGAATGCATTCTACCAATATTACAATATTTTTTAACAATCTCTCCGTATACCATAACAACGCGATTCCAACTAAAAAAACAACCCACGCTGAAACACATCGAATACATCGATGACAGGTATCGATTACAGGTAGATAAAAGAAATGTAGGAAATTTTCCTATATTCTAACAAGTGTGTTTCCTTAAGTTTTGAAAGGATTGAATACTCTTAGTACGAATGAACTAAAATATTTTTCTATGCCAAGTGTTGTTCGTATGTATGAAAAACTTTCTATTATAAAGGAAGTCGCAATTATCTTTTATAAGAAATTTTACTAATTTTGAGGAAACTTGGTTTTAGTTCGGTTTTTGTTTATTTTTACGAATGCTTTGTTATCAGTGAATAAAATTTTCTTTTTCAGTAGTAAATTCTTATACCCAGCGAAGAAAACAGTATTAGTAAAATGCCATGCCTTATTCTAGTTAATGAATTATTCCTAACTGCTTTCAGTTTAGGATTTTTTTACTGAAACAAGTACATTTTATTATTTCACACAAAAATTTAACTGAATGGAAATAAAATGGCTAAACTAAATTGATGAACATTTTTTCCTTTATTTTCGTAGACACTTTTTTCTGGGTGTATAACTATATCGTCCGCATACATAAGAACACATATCGCGACCTTAGAATGACAACACTGAAAAAACAGTGAACCCACCAGGAAGAAAAATTTCGGTTAATTTTTGAAAGTTTTGAATATTTTTAGAAAATTTTAACGAAAGAGTACAACAAACGCTGGCATCACGCCGATGTCATAAAAATAAGTAAATTTTTTCGACAAATTCAAGAAAATTTATTAGACATAATTAAGTTTTTTCACTTGTAAAAGAAAATTTTGTAGTTTGAAGAAAAAATTGGAGTTCAAAATTGCAAGAATGTCTTTAGTGACATACAAAGTTCATGATGAACGCATTTGTAGTAAAATTTACAAATTTAAAGAAATATTCAACTATTTTGTGGAAGACACGAATTTAGTTACTCTTTATCCCTCATTTGTGTATATTTTTTTCCTCGGTTTTAGTTAATTTAACTAACGTACACAAAAAATTATTAGAGTAGAGGAAACTTTCTCCAAACATAATAATTCCATGAACTAAACGAAAGTTAAATTGACTTTAGTGAAATAGAGAGTTCACTTTTTTTTGAGTGAAGGTTCTAAGAAAATAGGGATTTAGTGTACACTTAGAACCTTGTGATGTCCTAATCTATGGTAACTAAGCCACCACCATAAAATTTTATTTGAAAAATTTCGAAACATTGGTTTTTATTTAATTTCTTTTTTTTCAATTTTATTTTAAGACGATACGTATGTCAGTAGACTTAACACTCGCAGTTTAAGTCCTATCATCCCCAAATTTGACAAAGGGTATTTCTTCGGCATAAAGGATCGGTTCAGATTTAGATATATCTGTCATGTATATTATATATTTCAATAATATGAATACTGAGATTCTTAATCGGATTTCGAACATTGCAACATTATTCCTCATTTTTAACGCTACTAAAATTTTTCTTATGAACTTTAATGGCCGCGTGTTTCTTCAGGTCAGATTTCTACAATTTACGAACTTTCCACAAATCGTCATTTTCGACCGCCTCTAACCAACCCTTTAATTCAACAATGAGCTAATTTTCACAAAAAGGCTGTTTTCTAAATTTTGATGGAATAGTTTTATTTTCTTCGCTAGACGACATTTTTCTAAAACACCTAAAAACTCTTGTGAATGTAATTTGCCAATAGGTAAACAGTGTAAAACAGTTTTTTTTTGAAGATATTCCGCAATAAAAATCCTACATTTATATAAACGAATCCGCGAATGCGCAGAAAGTGATCTTTGTATTAGAAAATATTGCGAAGCACCAAGTTGATGAAGCCGTCACCTGTTTATGAACCTAAATGGAAGTGTTCATTCCTGCAAATGAAATCTATTTGCAGGAATCTTTTAACGATGCCGCTGAGCTATTCAAATCAGATTATTGCAATAACATCGTTGACGATGAATTACGTATTCAACCAGTTGAAGCTTTTACTACCATATAGTTTGGATCTTCAAATATCTGAAATATTAAGTAATCTTCTTGTTGCAAAATATAGTAAACTCTGGAAATTGGACAAATTCCCCGCATTTATAGAACAAATGAAAAATCTGTCCTTTTTTCCCTACAGTTGTAATTTTAGGAAAAAAGTCGGTACAAAATAGGATTTTTCCCTAATCTTGGTATCACGTGCACGCCTCTACTTTCAAATGATCAGAGATGGTCTGTCGTAAACTGTAAGGTATTTGACATACATTTACTACGTATTTTACCATACGTCAAAAACGTCGTAAACTTTCGTAAAATACTTAGTTTTTGACAATATACGAATTTCTATTGAATACTTTTTTTAGAACCGTTTATTTCGTACTTTTTTTTAAATTTTGTATTTATGAATGACTTTTCATTATAAAAAAGAAAATGCTAACCTTCGTAAAATACTTAGTTTTTGGCAAAAATATATTTTTTTGTACAGTACGTTTATTAGAACCATTTAGGTCTTACTTGATTTGAGAATGATTATTAATAAAATTAAATCTGCGTGGTTGGTATTTTGCATGCCCACACGTTGTACCTAAATCCGATTTGTGCCACAACAATGAAAACGAGTTGCATTCAAATGTTTATGCCAGCGAATCGTGCAAAATACGTTTGATTAAAAATTTCAAAATGTTATTATAAAAAAAATCTAAAATACCTCAATATGACGTTTTCATGGCTTAGGATACTAAAAATAGTTTTTGAAATCAAATTTAAGGGTCCTGTAGGCGTTTTTGACATTAACTACGTTTTTTACCTTTTATGCACGTATATGACGTTTTCGACGTTTACAACTTCTTGACAGTAGAAAACCCAAAAAATTGCTATGGTCTGCAAATGATCGATAAGGGAGTTTGGTGACCATGCATTTGTGAACGAAAATTTACTTCTAAATACTCAAGTAATAAAATTAGATCGATTAACCATCTTCATCATATATAGATTTATGGATATACACTGAAAAAACAAATTTTAGAAAAAATATATTAATTAAATGTATTAATTTTAGAAAATTTTAACTAAACTGTATTAGAAAGGCAGATGTCACGCGGATTAATTATTTTCTTTCACTTGTTAAAAGAAAAAATTAATCTTCAAAATTGCAAGAATGTCTTTAGTGCCACACGAAGTTCAAGATGGGCGCATTATTGGTAATTTTTACAAATTTTTAGAAACTCTGAACTATTTTGTGGGAGACACGAATTTAGTTAATAAAGATTAACTTCATTTGTGTATAATTTTTTCCTCTGTTTTAGTTAATTTTACTAACGTATGCAAAAAAAAAAAATTAAAGTCATGGAAACATTATTAAAAAGTTATAATACAATGAACTAAAATAGAATTAAATCGGCTTTAGTGAAATATAGGGTTCACTTTTTTTTTGAGTGTACTATTGTCCAAATCAGTGAGGAACATTGATGAGAGAACAACATTTAGGCCCGAGTCCTCATGAAATAATTTCACAATTCTTGAAAAACATCTTAGCCAAGGTGAGTATAATTATAAATTAGCACTTGGCCCCCCAAAATAAAATCCTGTGTCCGTTTTTAGACCAAATTCTCCTTTGTACGCTGTGCAATAGAGAGGAGCGAAGTAGTAGTAGTGGTATCTTTATTTCAATTATAAATGTTTACAACTTATTCGCAGAAATTTGCTAGCAATTGATACAAAGATATACGGTTATGACAATATGTCGTCAACCGGTTTATACATATAAATATATACATAATTATTAATTTGAAGGGATTTATTTTAAAATGATGGCATATTATTTTAAAATGATTTTTAAAAATATTCAGTAATTATTAACTTGCGGTATTGAAATTCGGTTGTTATATATTTTATAAGTTTGGACCAATCGAGTTTTATTATTGAAATGTTGGCGATTTGCTGTTCTTATTTTTTAATAATGTAGAAATAAAAAAATTTCATGCAAACCCGATTTATTATACCCCAAAAAAAACTCCAAATTGATAGAAAATTCCCAAGTGTCCAAATCAAAAATTTCGCCCCCCATCCACGAAGAAATATCGCCAGTTTGGTGAAAATTCCCAATACTGTCAACACTTTTACTTAACCTCTATTAACTTTTAGTTAACCTCTATTAACTGAACACCTCTCAAATGTCACCAAAGTTAGGCGACCATGGGTGTCTATTTCTGAGAGGTTTCTCTGTTTCAACCAGGGCTGTGGAGTCGAGCCAATTTTGCTCGACTCCGACTCCAGCATTTTTCATCAGCTCGACTCCGACTCCGGATAATATAACTAAATCTCATTTTAATACCACTAATTTGTAGTTCTATTGTGGGGGTACCGTAAGTGGATCGATATAAAGTATCGTATTTATTTATGTGTGCAAAAAAAGGTCTTAATTTCACATTAGATGCCAATTAAACTCTATATTTCAAATTTAGGGCAATGTTTAATAAATAAAATAATGCTATAAATACCCATCATAATATGAGAAGATACCAACAGTATATGTATTTGTGGACCAAAATTATTGATACTATCTCAAATCCTTTAAATTTGTTGCGAGCTATATAAAGGTTTATATTCCCATGTGCATGAATTTGAATCTGAATCGATTTAGACAAAATTGTATATACTTCTACAAAATCTATGTACTTAAAATTTAAATCTAACGTTATGGGACGTAACACAATTTTAACAAAAAATAAAAATGCAAAGAAAGTCTAAAGTCGGGCGGGCCGATTATAATATACTCTGCACAACTTTGTATTTAGATCTACATTTTGATAAAATCTCAAATCAGACTTCTACAAAATCTCGTGCAATATTTGGGAAATATTTATAATTGTTCAGACAATTTCGAAAAAATGCATTTATGATTCATTCATTGAAAATTTGAGTCATTTCTACAAGTTTTCGACTTAGCAGTGAGTATCAGTGAGCATACAATTTTGGAAAAATTTTTGTCTAGTAAATAAAATTTTGCAAAATTTTCTACAAAAACAACATTTTGACTAAATTTTCTATAGAAATAAAATTTTGGCAAAATTTTTTTATAGACATCAAATTTTGACTAAATATATAGAAATAAAATTTTGAATAAAATTTTTATAGAAATAAAATTTGGCAAACATTTTTATAGAAATAAAAGTTTGAAAAAGTTTGAAGGAAATACAATTAAAAAATGTGTAGCAAAAAAAAAATTTTGCAAAATTTTCTATAGAAATAACATTTTGCAAAATAACATTCTATAGAAACAAAATTTTGACTTAATTTTCTATAGAAATAAAATTTTGACTAAAATTTATATAGAAAAAAATATTTCTGTAGTAATAAAATTTCGAATACATTTCTTATAGCAGTGAGCATCAGTAAGAAAAAAAAATTGAGAAAATTTGCTATAGAAATAAAATTGGACAATTTTTTTCTTATAGAAATAAAATTTTGAAATAATTATTAATAAAAATACAACTTTAGAAAAAATTTTGTGTAGTAAATAAAATTCTGCAAAATATTCTACAGAAACAAAATTTTGACTAAATTTTCTATAGAAATTAAATTTTGACAAAATTTTCTAATAAAAAAATGTATTACTATAAAATTTTGGCAAAATTTTCTATAGAAATAAAATTTTGACCAAATTTTCTATAGAAATAAAATTTTGACCAAATTTTCTAATAAAAAATCTGATACTATAAAATTTTGGCTTTGACTTGACTTAAATTTTTATAGAAATAAAATATCAATAGAAATAAAATTAAAAAAAAAAATGTGTAACAAACAAACTTTTGCAAAATTTTCTATAGAAATAAAATTTTGACTAAATTTTCTATAGAAAAAATATTTCTATAGTAATAAAATTTTGAATAAATTTTTTATAGAAATAAAATTTTGACAAAATTTGCTATAGAAATAAAATTTTGACAAAACTTTTTATAGAAATAACATTTTGACAACATTTTCTATAAAAACAACTTTGAAAAAATTTTCTGTCAATATTCCACATACGTATATGGCCTTAAAATCAAATTAAAAAAAATAATTTCGGGTACAGTCGACTCCGCTTTACTGAAACGTTAAAAATGCAGCCATTTAATTTCAGTTATCCGAAGTTTTTGCTAAAGCGGACTACGGATAACTGAAAAAAACTTCCAGTAATGCGAACTTCGGATAACTGAAAAAGTTTCAGTAAAGCGGACTCCGTATAACTGGAAAAAATCCACTCAATTTCAGTTAACCGAACTTATGACCAATGCTATGTACATAAAATAATAAAAACAAGGTGTTTGATTCCGTCACAGGTTTGTGTAGGAAAATTGGAATTCATTTATTTGTGATTTAGAGTGATTTAAACTGTTTTGAAAGTGCCATCTTCACTTGAAATAAAGCGTTCTCAATACGGAGAAGAAAATGTACTCTCTCTCAATAGCGAGAATGTGGCATTTTCAGTAAAGCGAAGTCATACTAATGTGACGAAACTCATTTGAACACAAAAAACTTTTCAGTAATCCGATTTTTTCAGTTAAGCGGAGTTTCACTAAAGCGGAGTAATTTAAATGAAATGGACAGAAAAAACAACTGGGGAATGCGATCGATTTCAGTTATCCGAGGTTTTTCAGTAAAGCGCATTGCGCTAAAGCGGAGTCGACTGTATTAAAATGGATCGATCCAGCCCATCTGCTAGTCTAACATTCTAGGAAACATCAAAAGATAGCCGTAATTGGAAGTTGATTTTCATTTACAATCATGCTGTACATTGATCGAATGAATAACGCAATGGAAACTAATTTGCGTAAAAACTTGCTTAGTTACAAAAATGTGAAGTGTTTTATAAAATTTGGTTTAGCCGGAGTCGGAGTCGAGCAAAATTTTTACGACTCCGACTCCAGCAAAATCTTCAGACTCCGACTCCGGCTCCACAGCCCTGGTTTCAACAAATAAACATGTTGAATGGCCTCTCACCAGGCCTAATTTGTGGCAGCCTAACCAATTTCGCCTACTGGATTTGCTTTAAATAAGCTTGGACACACTAATACACACAACGCACATACAAAGCACGCAACCCCTATATCCATAGATTCCATTCCACCCCAAGATAAGACTTAGTGTTGTTATGTGACTACCGTAACAGGCCTACCATTGCTGCTTCTGTTGTTGTTGCTGTCGTTGGTCTCGGCGGTTACCTTAACCTGTTCTAACATAGTTAAGCTTTTACGCACTACTCGCTCTTTGCATATGGGACGAGGAAAGAATGAAAACATTTGTTGGGCAAATGTTATCGTTATTGTTGCTGTTGTTCTTGCTTTTGTCGTTTCTGTGAGCAGATGTCGCTCGCTGGTTGTTCTGTAAGGACAATCGTATTCGTACTGGTGGGGCATCATACAAACATCGTCATCGTCATCATCATCATCATCATCATCACCATCAACATTATTTTCATTTGTTTTGTTCTCAGTTGTGTTGGGATTTTTACACACTGATATTTAAATAGTAGGGGTTGAGGGCGCTGATTGTTGGTTGCTCGATGGGCCACTCGGTGTTTTCCGCCTTACATATTCGCAAACAGAAGGCTAACTCGAAGCTCCGCGACCGATTGCTTCTAAATATGAATGCGAAAAGAGTGTGCTAAGAGAATGTGAGAGTAAATGAGAGAAGGAGCTCGGTCGGAGTGTTTCACAAATCCGTTTAGTAGTGGCACAAGAACGAAATCAACCCAGAAATACTTGGCCCAGTATCAATTTGTACGTTTTCCCATAATGTCTGCCATAGATACGTGTGGACATCGTTGTCGCGTACGGTAGATGAATAACAGCAAAAATAGTTCACAACAAGAAGAAGAAAAGAAGGAAATTCATACAATTAAATATTTCAATTTTTTACAATAGTGTTTTTGTCCACAAATGTTGTGTCCAAATATGAAAAAATCCGACGACTACACCGCTGCCAATTGAAAATATCTCGAAAAAGGTGTGAAAAAATCCAAATAATAAAAAAGAAAAATCAAGCTTTCAGACGAAATGAAAAAAAAAATATGAAAAAAATTATTCAGAATAAAAAAAGTGGAAATTCTTTTGTAGCACATATAGACAGGCCTCTGTAGGTATGAATGTGCGCTAAGCCAAATGTATGGGTCAGTGTATGTGTAAGCGAGTGCGTCTGTGTGTGTCAATTTTCGCCCATATAGATATAGAGATAGATACACACAAACTTTAACCACACGTTGTGTGGCGAGCGAGCGAACAGACAAGTGAACGAATGACATTCGGTATCTCGTGTTTGTCGTCATCGTTTTTCGCTCGGGATCCATGCGCCTAGCTCTTTTCATATGTGTCGCCGTCAACATTGTGTACTCAACTCGCACCCATCGTCATGTCCCTTGTATTCGTCGTAATTATGATGGTCGTGAAATGATGGAATGATGAAAAACTCGAGGTTTTGTTGTGAAGACGGCGAAATGTAAATACAAATAAAAGAAGGCTAAAAGCACAACGCAGCGTAAGAAAAATTACTAACGAATAACAGAAAAAAATCACAAATGGGCCTAGTGAATTATGACAGAAGTGTGGGATAAAGAAACCATGTATTATTCAATATACGCAACGTAAACGACACGGATTTTGTCTTTTTTTATGGATATCACACTCAAAAGAGCCTGTTTCGTATCTCTTTGCGTGATTAATCATGAGTTTTCCCTAATTTTCATTGTCGTGAGTCAATTGCGTTTCTCTTTACTCTTTAGGATTTTCATCGACGTTGTATGGTACAAGGAAATGGCCAACTAAACAAACAATAATCAAGAACCCCTCTCCTCTTTTCATTTTCGTTTGCAATGCAGGCGAAAGAGAATTTTTGTGATTTGGACCTATTTTGAATGGTTTCCGTTAGGAGTAACCTCAATTTCCATTGCATCGTATCTGGGATGCTGTTTCGAATGTGCTAATGCATCTAAGAATCCAGAATGCCTACTTGATTTATGAGAATTGTCATGGCTGTGTAGGGATGTCATTCAGAAATGTTAAATGCTTGCGGTGAGAATCTCATGAAATCCCTGTTTAAGTATGCTAAACTAGTAGACCTAGTTTGTTATACTCTAACCATGGAGTCCTTTAGCTATTAATTTAACAATGATTTATAGTACACAGAAAAAAAGTGAACTGTTTTATAGGAAGAATAAACAACCTTGTGCGAAAATTGAAATACTATATTTTTTAGGATTTTTTTAATGCTTTGTTACATCGATGAAAATTTACTGACATTTTTAAATTTTTAATTCATCCTTCTCGTAAAAGCAAAAAAGAGCTAAAAATAAAACAATCATTGGCGCCAAAACATTACCATTTTAATTACGCTGTGGTTACAATTTTTGAGAAGTGTACGAAAAATTTCTTCTGCTTTAGTTAACATTGGACTTTGTATCGTCATTGAAATTTATACCCCATAAAGAAAATTTCGTTAGGCTGGGAAAAATTTCTTACAAATTTTTAAAACTAAATTCAAACATTTTAGCATTGTTTTAACAACGGACGTGTAATATCATTGAATATGGAATATTTTAGTTTAGTCTTGTGTACAAAGAAAAAAAATTCGCGAAAATTTTTCCAATTAAAATCTTAATTTAATTGTTTCAACAAATTTTTTAATTGAAACAAAATTAATAGTATCAATTAATTTTTTAATTGGATCAATTAATTTTTTAAATGATTTTCAATTAATTTTTTAATTGATACTATCATTTCTGTAATTGAATACATTTCAATTAAACAATTAATTTCGTGATTTTTGTTTGTATTTTTAAATAAATACACTAAAAAATTGAACTCACCATGAAGAGATTGTAGGTTTATTTTATAAAAATTTAGTTAAAATATTTAGCTATTCGAAGTGAATATGGAATATTTTAGTTTAGTTTTGTGTACACAGAAAAAAAAATTCGCGAACATTTTTCCAATTAAAGTCTTAATTTAATTGTTTTAACAAATTTTTTAATTGAAACAAAAATTAATAGTATCAATTAATTTTATAATTGGATCAATTAATTTTTTAAATGATTTTCAATTAATTTTTTAATTGATACTATCATTTCTGTAATTGAATACATTTCAATTAAAAAATTAATTTCGTGATTTTTGTTTGTATTTTTAAATAAATACACTAAAAAATTGAACTCACCATGAAGAGATTGTAGGTTTATTTTATAAAAATTTAGTTAAAATATTTAGCTATTCGAAGTTCAACACAGATACAATTAAAATAAATTTACTCATTTATGTAAAATTTCAAATATGAACTATTACACACAAAAAAATTTTTTTCTGATGCAATCACGAAATTAATTGATCCAATTAATTTTTAATTGAAATGTCTTCAATAACAGAAATGATAGTATCAATTAAAAAATTAATTGAAGGTCAATTAAAAAGTTAATTGATCCAATTAAAAAATTAATTGATACTATTATTTTTGTGATTGATTTTTGTTTCAATTAAAAAAATTGTTGAATCAATTAAATTTTTAATTGAATATTTTTTAAAACTCAATTAAAATTTTAATTGGAAAATTGTTCGTGAAATTTTTTGTGTGTATATGCGAATTACAAATTTCGTAAAATTGTGTACTTCTTTGTATAAAACATATTTTCTCATTTTAAGTTCAAGTCGTTGAAGAAAGCAACAAATTCAAACTACACAATATTTTCTCACATTGGGCAAAATTAAACTAAAATTCAATAATTTATATTAAATTAAATAAAAAAAACGCAAAAAAATGTTCGTTGATTTCTTTAAGGGTAGAGTTTCACACTAATTAACAGTGAATTAAAATTGTCACATCTACCGCGCGATCAACTGAAGGTTAAACATAGGGACAACTTAGAAAACAATTCATAGCCCAAAAGGAGATCTCAGCAAAAATTTCTCATAAATTTTTTTTGGTTATGAAAAATACATTGCTCCGACCACATCCTAAATGTATTTAAAGGAAATCTCAAATATATGATCACACAAATGTGCAAATAACGCGTAACATTAGTGGTTTTAGCAGAAAACGAAAATTCGGAGTAAAAGTTGAAAGATTCTAAAGGGTTTCATTAGGGGTGAAACAAGTTTCATTTGAATTGCAATTGTAAACGGTATCACTTGAAATGAAAGAAATGAATTTGATCCTTTCAAAATTCATAACATACAACCAAAGAATTTTGTTAGTTGCAAACTTTGCTAAAACAGTAAAAATTCTTCTGAAAAAGGGAAGGCATCTACTGTTTGCTGAAATCCAAAGATTTTTTTTGCATATTCATAATAATTTACTGACAGTTTATCGAAGGAATTTGTATGGTAATAGTAGTAGTAGGTTTAATGTTTACATTAACTTTTATGAATATGGGGGTTTGTCTTTACACTAATGATTTTCATATTGGTTCTGAGCCAAAGAAGCGGAGAATTGAACGAAATTCACTTTTAAATTTGAGTTTTGAGCTCTTGATTCTAGGAAACAAATTTTAATTCGTTTTTCTTCATGTACTGTTAACCACATTTTAAATTTCCAAATTCAGACTCGACTTAAAGTAGAAATTATGCTATGGTTCAAGTAAAAAAGTTGAAAAACGTGTCCTGTCTTTGAACGGTTTTTTGCTTTGTAGTAAAATTCAAATATGATTTCATTAATTTTGAAGAATTTTTCAAAATTATTAAAACTAAATTTACTTTAGTCAAACATCTTCTTTCATGTAAAGATACCTAGTTTTAAGTCGAATCATTTAACTATAAGATCAAACCGACTCCATTAAAAAGTTAACAGACGTTTGGAGAAAAGAAAAAACGTTATATCAGAAAAATGCGTCTTCTATTTTGAACAAAATTCGCATTCGTATTTTAAGGACATGACAATGCTTTTACACTCAAAAAAAGTATTTTAACCTTCCCTTAAGGATTTTTGTATTGATTCCGAGCCAAAGATGCGGCTTCTTTAAAATAAAGAAATTTTTTGACGACCTATCTGGCTTCAAATCTAGGACCAATAAAACTAAAATTAGGATACAGATCTCGTTTATCAAATTTTCTTTCTCTTTTCGAGGATTATTAATAAAGGTCTTCACTTACTTATAAATGCCAGTTTAAAAATCCAAATTATAATGCATACTTCAAAGTAAAAAATGTTTTCTTAATTCCAAAAAACCATTAGACCAAAGACGCCAAATCCTCAAAATAAGTCTTAGCCTATATTTGAAGCGTTTTTATCTTAAATCTAAAGTTTCAATATTTCAGTTAATTTAAGGACAATTTCTTTAAATCAAAAATGTGTTTATTAGCCTTAGTTCAAAGGCATGCGACTTTAGCGGAGAGACGCAAATTTACAAAATTTGTGTCCTAAATTTAATGAAAAAAAAAAATTGAAGCAAAGATTATATACTTATATAATTTAAATTTCATTATTTTAAAGAAATATGTCCTTAATTTGTCCTTTACTATTTTATTCAGTGTAGCAATATTAGAGTATAGGAATATAAAGGTTAGGTTAGGTTAGGTTATGTGGCAGCCCGATGTATCAGGCTCACTTAGACTATTCAGTCCATTGTGATACCACAGTGGTGAACTTCTCTCTTATCACTGAGTGCTGCCCGATTCCATGTTAAGCTCAATGACAAGGGACCTCCTTTTTATAGCCGAGTCCGAACGGCGTTCCACATTCCAGTGAACCACTTAGAGAAGCTTTGAAACCCTCAGAAATGTCACCAGCATTACTGAGGTGGGATAATCCACCGCTGAAAAACTTTGTGGTGTTCGGTCGTAGCAGGAATCGAACCCACGACCTTGTGTATGCAAGGCGGGCATGCTAACCATTGCACCACGGTGGCTCCCTTAGGAATATAAAATTTTTTGTTTGCAAAAAATGCTCCGGGTAATATTTTAAAATCCTTCTGTATATTTGGGATCAAGACTTTCATCTTTGGAACTTCGGACTATACATCTGCCATCTGAACCATCCATGGTAAACATTGATTCGTCGGAAAATATAACACAATTTCACTGCTGCTCCCACGTTAACCACCACATACATTTTAATATTTAAATTCGTAAAAATAAAAAAGTCTTGAAAAAATGCCTGAAAAAATATTGTCGTGCGGCCAAAGATTCCATGTTCTTAAAATACAAATGCGAATTTTTGCTTGGTTGATAAACTTTTCAATGAAGTCGCTATGTCCTTATAGTAAAGTGATTCGGCCTTTACATTAAAGAAAATTATGTTTGACTAAGGTCAACTTGACTTTAATAATTCTGAAAAAAATTTAAAATTACTGAAATCCTCTCTAAATTTGCTGACTTTTTGTCCCTTAAGTACAAAGCAAAAACGTGTTCAATAATATCTCAGTAAAAAAATTTGGAAGGTCTTCTTAAGGCACAACTTTAAAAAAAAAACTTCCGCAAATGTCCTCCCAAGGATGTTTTTTTATTTTAACTGCTCAGGAATTTATTTTATTTAAATTTTTTATAACTCGTTTTTTTTTTTTTAATATATATTTAATAAGTAATTTTAACTTTTTTTGTTTCAAATATGTTAAAAACGGAGCAAGAAATAATAAAATGATTCAAACTTTGTCGAAACAAATGCTGGATCCATTCTAAAAACTTGAGAATTTTTGGAAATATTTGAGGTCAAAAGTTTCAGACAAGCGTTAGAATACATTAAAAATCATAAAAAATATAAAAGTTATGTTTATTCAGCAAAATTTCACAAAAGTGTTTAATTCACACCCAAAACTCTGCATTCCGATCACACCTTAAGAAGTGATGCAAATTAAGTGCAAAGGCTGTTCAAATGGTGGACATCCGTCCTATGACAAACCCATGTTAAATTCATTTCTTTTGCACCATTCCCGGACCCATGTTTTTCAATACTTCATTTTTTAAAGACTTTTATTACTTGAAACAAAGCATAATTTCTACTTGAAGTCGATTGGAAATGTAAGTTGTCGTTAACATGTTTTTAAAGGACTTTGATAGCACGTGAAGAAAAAAGTGAAAAAAAATGAATGAATTAAAACTTGTTTCCTAGAATCAAGTACACAAAATTTAAATTTAAAAGAGATTTGTGTCCTAAAAATATCCTTACATCAATTCTTCGCATCTTTGGCTCGGGATACATACCGAAATCATTAGCGTAAAGACAAATTCTTTGGAACCGGGCTTGCTTTTTTCAATGAGTGTGAGGAACGGGTTGTATGGGGGCGTAGCTAGGGGATCCTGGGTGCGTATGTCTCTTCCGAAGATTGAATTTTTGTAAACAGGTACCGATGATGAGAAACAACTGACTACTTACAAGGCGTTTTCACTAAGTGGCACAAAATAATATCTTACCACACCACTCTCTCTCTCTCGCTACGTCGATTTCGCATTTTTGGTAAAATTTAAGAGATAAATTGTGTTCTCTCACACATAAAAAAAAACACACACACACACAAAAATATCACCAAAATATTACCAATTAAAAATTAGTTAATACCAGGGCTGTGTAGTCGAGCCAATTTTGCTCGACTCCGACTCCAGCATTTTTCAACAGCCTCGACTCCGGAGACGGAGTCGACTCCGGGTAATATAACTAAATCGAATTTTAATAAAATTCATTTGTAATTATAAGGTGTACCCTCCAAAATGGACCGATATAAAATATCTCATTTCTGGCTCTCAATGACGCAAGTTGCATAGAATTTTAGATGTCTAAAAGAGATTTAGACCAATTGGCTACTATTGTCAATATATCAAATTATGACATAAACTTAAATAGAGGCCCCGTAATAATATGAAAATATACCAACAATCTTCTGCATATATATTTATAAAAACACATATTATACCCTGGACCACTTGTAGATTTACATGTTCCTTCAAATTTGTTGGTTGCTATATACAAAGCTTTATGTCCCCTTATAGATATATTTAGATCTGATTCGATTTGGACAAAATCTCTACATTTAAACAAAATCTTGTGCGCTGGTGCATTGTCTTGATGAACAATTATTTTTTGTGTTGTAAGCCAGACGTTTTTCTCGAATTTGTACATTTAATTGACCCAAAAGATTGCAATAGTACTCTGAATTTATTGTTTATCCTTTTGCAGATAGTCAATCAATAAAATACCTTTGAAGTCCCAAAAAAATGTTGTCATAACCTTACCAGCCGATTGAATTGTTTTTGCATTCTTTGGAGCACTTCCTCCAGCTTCAGTCCATTGTTTGGATTGTTTTTTTTTGTATCTGGAGTATAATGGTGGATCCATGTCTCATCAACAGTTATGAAACGACACTTAAAATCCATTTTATTTC
Source organism: Haematobia irritans (assembly GCF_050003625.1). Classification (NCBI taxonomy): domain Eukaryota; kingdom Metazoa; phylum Arthropoda; class Insecta; order Diptera; family Muscidae; genus Haematobia; species Haematobia irritans. The sequence continues at coordinate 79,323,444 of NC_134400.1, forward strand.
GCTTAAAACGATCCAAACAAGCTTGAGAAATGTTCATTCTTATGCGTTTTTCATCGACTGTTAACAAATGCGGCACCCATCTTACAGAAAGATTTTTCATCTGTAGTTCTTCATGCAAAATGGACTCGATCATTTGAGATGCCCATGATATTAGCAATTTCACGCACTTTTATTCGTCGATCATTTAATACCATATCATTCACTTTGGCTACAATTTCTGTTGTTGTTGCTGTTTTTGGACGTCCACTACGTGATTCACCTTCAATGCTTGTACGACCACGTTTAAATTCAGCAACCCAATTTTTTACTGTTACATATGAAGGAGCACTTTCACCTAACACATTCACCATATCATTATGAATTTCTTGCCCCGATAAACCTTTTTATGTAAATATTTAATGACGGCACACATTTGTAATTTTTCCATTGTAAAAAAATTGGGGAATGCGTCTTTTTAGAGCACCTGTTTCTATATGAAGGAGTTGCCAGATCGAAACAAAATGTATCATAACAGAGATGGAAGTTTCCAAAACACTTAACTTTTTTCTGTTTATACCGCGCTTTTTGTGCTAGACTAAGAAGTTTCCGAACTGCTCTCGTAAAGCCTTTTTATACTATGTATGGGGCTTTGTCTAAAGCTGAGCCACTTTGGCACACATTGCTCAAAGGTTCATTTTGAAGTACATCGGAGAGAAATTTTCACCTGGGCCTATATCAGGTAAAATTGATAAAATTGAAATTTGGCACGCGCAGTGAGAATGGTAATACTGCTACCTGAACACAATCGGAGTAAAACTTTGGGGCCATACGAGGCCATATATATATATATATATATATATATATATATATATATATATATATATATATATATATATATATATATATATATATATATATATATATATATATATATATATATATATATATATATATATATATATATATATATATATATATATATATATATATATATATATATATATATATATATATATATATATATATATATATATATATATTTCTATAGAAATAAAATTTTGCCAAAATTTTCTATAGGAATAAAATTTAAAATTTTTAGGTTTCTATAGAAATAAAATTTTGCCAAAATTTTGCTATAGAACTATAATTTTGACAAAATTTTCTATAGAAATAAATTTCTGCCAAAATTTTCTATATATTCAATATATTTTTTTTTTAATTTTCGCGTTGGTCTATTTCGTTAAAGTCGATAAACTTCTAAAATAAAAAACTTCTAAATAAAATAAAATAAAATAAAATAATAAAAAAATTCTTTCGAAGAAAAAAATCAAAATAATCACAAAAATTTGATAAGAAAAATCTTCAAAATAATATTTGTTGAACTAAAATATTATGAATTACATTTCTATTATCCATTATGAATTTCCCTTAGAATAACTTGAATATCCTTTGAATTTGAATTGTTTCCATATGGCAACCATTTATTCTTACCAAATATCGATAATTGCTCTTACTCAAGAGATATAGATTGTCACCATATTTGAATTAATATTCCAATGTTTAAATAACTTTTCACTCAATTTTTTTAACAACGCCTGCGCGCGAACCTTTTATACTTCACTTGTACATCTTCATCGAAGACGGTAAGAAGCATCTTGAGCGCAACAGCAATAAATCTGACTTCTGGTTAATACTGAATTTTGTTTTTGTTTCTGTTTTTTTTTATATTTCTTGGGTTCACTGATATTGGCTTCTGCATAAACAATTCTGGGAGTTTACCATTATTAACATACAGTCCATTTTAGAAGCTACTCCCACGTTTGTTCAATATTTTTGTTTTAATTTAGTAGATTTTTGGCACGAGTGGCAACCGTGCTCAAAAGCCGGTCCTGAGCATTATTGCCGAAGACACCATATAACGATCACGATTCTTATAATACCCTGTTCTACAGTGTGGCACAGGGTATAAACAACCAATATCTATAAAAATGTACTAATTTGGTTTTGTGGCCGCAAAGTAAACTTACGATCCATATTTTAGTCAAATCCAATTAATGTGGAGGCTTCTATACGCTCAAGAATAGATTTATGTAAGGCTATATAAAAAACTGGACCGACATGATTCATACTTCGAAGGGAGCCACCGTGGTGCAATGGTTAGCATGCCCGCCTTGCATACACAAGGTCGTGGGTTCGATTCCTGCTTCGACCGAAAACCAAAAAAAAAAAAACGTTTTTCAGCGGTGGATTATCGCACCTCAGTAATGCTGGTGACATTTCTGAGTGTTTCAAAGCTTCTCTATGTGGTTTCACTGCAATGTGGAACGCTGTTTGTAATCGGCTATAAAAAGGAGGTCCCTTGTCATTGAGCTTAACATGGAATCGTGCAGCACTCAGTGATAATAGAGAAGTTCACCACTGTGGTATCACAATGGACTGAATAGTCTAAGTGAGCCTGATACATCGGGCTGCCACCTAACCTAACCTATTCATACTTCGAAAGGGATCCCAAATTCTGGCAAATGGAATGAAAATTTCAGACTTGCGAAAAAATTAGAACCCTTAATGCAACCAGTATAACCTTTTAGAAAATATTGAATATTTTTCATTATTGGAAGTTTCACCGCAATTACATGCATTGATTGATGGAAGAACTCAATGAATTCTATTTTTTGTAAATATATATTTGGAAAAACTAAACTACTGACTAAGACTGAGTTCCTAAAATATAATTTGTGTACCTAAACATATCGCCCGTGTATATAAAATACACTGAAAAATTATAACACGACATCTACCATCAGTAAAAGGAGTATTTGTATAAAAATTAAATGAAATCAATCACTTGGAAATTCAGCACCTTCATGGCATTAATTTTTTCTATCTGGAAATACACTGCAAATACAGCATGATTTTATCCTTAGTTTCATTATTTTCAATTGCTAGAGAAAAATTCCTAGTTTGAAAAACAAATTTGGATTTCACAATTGTAAGAATTTCTTTAGAGCCATACGAAGTCAAGAGCTAGAAATTCCATTGCTCCGCCAATGATGGGGCCTATTTGAGGCCTACGTAAAAGGCTGGAATCAATTATTCCCGCGAAACATACCAGATTACCAATTTGGTTTCCGCAAGAAACATTCCACAATACAAGTACACAGGATGACAAACACAATCGAAAAAGCGTTCAATAACAAAGAAATTTGCTCAGCCATTTTTTAGACATATCTCAAGCTTTCAATGGAATTTGGCTAACAGACTCATCAAAAATTCTAAGATCATACAGACCGGGTTTTCCGGATACTCTATGACTTTTTCAAACTTTAATCACAAAAAAAAAATTGTTACAAAATTTTTATTTTTGCAATAAAAAATTTTTTTGTTACAAAATTTTTATTTTTGCAATAAAAAAATTTTTTTTGTTACAAAATTTTTATTTTTGCAATAAACAAAAAAATTGTTCCAAAAGCACAGTCCATTTCGTTTATGTCAAGCACTGTTAATTTCTGACTTATATTTTCAGTTTAAATGTATCAAATACATCGAAGAATTCGAAAGTCTCAATTTAAGATGTGTGGAATTGCACAGTTCGGCATTAAATTTTTACCATGAAGCCTAATACTCCATTTGTAGAAAAGGTTTCTTTTAAACGATGAATTCCTATACAACCACTTTGAAATATATATTACATTTACACAACCACTTTGAAATATATTTCGTAGTATTAACGAAAAATTACGTTGCAATAACGTAGCCTTTTCGTTGTATTAACGAAACTTATTCGTAGTATGGATGTATGAATGGAATTAAAATTATTCATTGTATGAACCCAATTTTTTCATTGTCTGAATGAAAGACGTACGTTGTATCAATGAAAACAAACGTTATGTCAATGAAACCTAGTAATGTATAATTTTTTTGTTAAGATCTTCGAAAAATAATTTAAATACAGTAGGAAATAATATTTATTGATAAATTAGGCAATCTCATATTATTTCTATCACAATTGCGCTGTTTTCTATTTAAATTTGACAAAGTAGTTGAACGATTTATCATACATTATGACTTTCAATGAACAAAAAACGACTCTTACTTTAAATCCAAAGCACGACTTAATTCTCTGCGCGTCCGCTATCTTTAAAAAGCTTACTTTTTCTAAAAAAAGCTAGTAATTTCCAATAATTTTCCGAGTTCGCTTCGGGGAGGCATTTTCACTAAAGCTGGTTGATTAAATATTCAATGTTAACGACACAAAAGCAAAAAAACGAAACAAGAAAAGTTTATGCGGTAAAATTCAATATATGCTTGATTTGATTTGATGATTTTACAAAGTTTTCTTTTTATTTTACCCATTTTTGTTGTCTTAAGGTTTTACTAAAAGCTTCCTGATTTTACGAAGCCCGCCTAAAGGTGGGAATGGGCATTAGAGGGTTAAGTTCGCTAAAATTGCTTAGCGACTAGACGCAAACTTAATGCCCACCTGAACGGAGCAACGAATTGGGATCTAGTGACAAAATCGCCAATGATGATCATAGTGTACACACAAAGAAAATTTCATTAAAATTGAGCCAACGAACGTTTTTCATGGAAATAACGAAACATTTTCATTAATACAATGAGAATATTCGTTAAAAGTACGAACCGTTACGTTAATTAAAAGAAAATTCATTATAGTAACAAAAAATTTCGTTGTATTAACGAATTTGTTTCATTGGCTCACTTTTAATGACACATTTCGTTAATATAACGAAACTTTTTCTATCAGTGTACAGGCTGATAAACAACATTAAAAAGTAAAAACTGAACCGAAAGAGAACCGAAACTATTTTTGCATATATATTTATTTTACAGAGGTATATTCTGCCGATTTCTGCAAAGCATACATCAAATGACCAAATGACAATTTTCCAGCTGGACTTTTTACCGATTATTTTTCAAGATGCGCAGGGTAACAAGTTCTTATATTCATATATACATTTGTATGCACACATTACATTACTGGCTCTAAAGAACCAGATTGGCTCCTTTTTGAGCTTCTGGCCCTTTTCTGGCTCTTTTTCATTTTGGCCCCAAATTTGGCTCTTTTTCATCTTTAGGGCGGGCTCCTTTTGGCTCTTTTCGGCTCATTTTTAGTTTTGTTTTTTTGGCGAGAGATAGCCACCGTGGAAAATGTACCTAATTAATCATTATATCAAAATTTATGTATTCTCGTAGCATATATATTTACTTTACGCAATGTATTGCTTTTTCTAAGTTCACCCTTATGAAAAATAAATTAACTAATAGACTAAAAGTTCAGACATGTGATGAAAGACTGTCAGTGCTTAATTTGTTTGATATCGACCTAGAAGAGGATTCCGAATTCAGGATTAACTGACAAATACCGAACAAGTTTTACTGCAAAATAAAGGGTGATACGGTCAAAATTTGGTCAAGGGAAAACGCGTGTAAATCGGTGAAATCGTTTATTTAAAAAATCAATTTTTCAAGTTCAATTAGTATAAAATTCAGGAAAAATATTCAGTTAGGCTTTCGCTTTTCCAAATCCGAATTGCCGGGCCTCACGCTTGACACCTGCCATCAGATTTTGTACAGCCACCTTGTCCACCTTCTTCGCCGCAGAAAGCCAGTTTGCCTTGAACTGCTGCTCGTCCTTAGCAGTTTTTTGGTCTTCTTTAGGTTCCGCTTGACAATAGCCCAGTATTTCTCAAATGGGCGGAGCTCTGGCGTGTTGGGAGGGTTCTTGTCCTTGGGAACCACCTGCACGTTGTTGGCGGCGTACCAGTCCATGGCCTTTTTACCGTAATGGCAAGATGCCAAATCCGGCCAAAACAGTACGGAACAACCGTGTTTCTTCAGGAAAGGCAGCAGACGTTTATTCAAACACTCTTTCACGTAAATTTCTTGGTTGACAGTCCCGGAAGCTATGAAAATGCTTCTTTTCAAGCCACAGGTACAGGTGACTTACTAAACCAGATATTTCTTTGCGAACTTTGACAGTTTTATGTGCTTGAAAATATCTGCTACCTTTCCCCTTCCTTTTGCCGTATAAAACTCCTGTCCCGGAAGCTGCTTGTAGTCGGCTTTAACGTAGGTTTCGTCGTCCATTACCACGCAGTCAAACTTTGTCAGCATTGTCGTGTACAGCCTCCGGGATCGCGCTTTGGCCGTCGTATTTTGTTTATCATCGCGATTTGGAGTCACTACCTTCTTGTAAATCGATAGTCCGGCTCGTTTTTTGGCTCGATGCACGGTTGTAGACGATACACCCAGCTTATTTGCCGCATCTCGGAGAGAGAGGTTAGGGTTTCGCTTGAAACTACCGGCAACTCTCTTTGTCGTCTCAGTGGCTTCCGGGTTTCGATCTCCCCCCGATCCAGACTTCCTGGCTGTCGACAAACGTTCCCCAAACACTTTGATTACATTTGTAACGGTTGATTTGGCAACTTTTAGCGATTTTGCCAGCTTTGCGTGCGAATAGCTCGGATTTTCGCGATGCGCGAGCAAAATTTTGATACGCTGCTCTTCTTGCTTGGACGGCATTTTGACAACTGAAGAGTGAATTCCAAAATCAAAATAGGAGCAACATTCTACACACACACCTTCAAAATGAGGGTTGTTCAGGTTTTTTAAATGCAAAATTGAAAGAAATACGTCAAGTTTATATTGACCAAATTTTGACCGTATCACCCTTTAAAAACTTCAAATTCAAAATTCAAGCAACAATTGAATTGATCATAGCTTTTATTTTAGATTTGTTTAAAGAACGTACTATTGTACTCGTATGCATTTTTAATTAGTTTTTCTTTCAACAAAATGTTTTTTTTTTCTATAAATTTGGCTCATTTTCTGGCTCTTTTCAAAAAAGTCAGCGCTGATTACATAGACGCTACAGATTTAATGTGTTGTGACGTATTTGAGAGAGATTAAATTTATTCTTCAACTTTTCACTTTCGTTTTATAACTGAAATTTTCAATCCCAGTTTCGGAGTATATAAAAGGACTGTGTTTTAAGGACTAACAATTTCCAAAATCAAATGATTACAATAATTCCATCTTTGTAAAATTTTTTATACTAATACATACTACATACAAAGAAAATTTCATTAAAAGTCAGCTATTGAAAAATTTTCATTGATATAACGAAACGTTTTCACTAATTTGCAAATTCGTTATATTAACGAAAAAATTCCTGTAATATCAACCAAACCTGCAAAATATACTCCAAATCTCTTCAGATTTAGATATATCACTAATACTCGAAAAAACTACAAACGTACGTTTCATTAATGTAACGAAAACACAAAATTTTCCTTTAACGATCGATTTCATTGTATTACGAACGTGATCGTTCTTATAATGAAAACTTTCGTTATATTAACGAAGAATAATCAGCCAAGCCTGTTCGTTAATAGTACGAATCATTTTTTCTACCAGTGTCGTGATGCCTCATACTTGTACAACGCCTGACGTTGATGAAATTTGCTGATTTAATTTTGGAACAACAGGGTTTTTATTATCGGCAATAATAAAAATAGTAACAAACTTTGTCTTTTTTGGAAATAAAAATTTGAAATTTTCAAACAAAAAACGAAAAAGATTAACAAACTAATACATAATTATACGTTTTTCAAACATTTATTTTTGTTCTGTGTGTATGTTGATTTGATTTGATTTATTTATGTCAAAAACCTGTACAACAAGAATAATAGATTCTTATAATTAGAGTACAGGAAAATTATCCAATGTTTATATAATAACATAGAAAGAAACTTAAAGTAATTGGAAAATAATAATGATAATATTCGAAGTTACAGTGACTAACAATAAGGTTGAAGCAAGCAAAGTGAAGGAAACTTCAGAACTAATTGAGTAAGACTGTATAAGAATCAATGAGATTAAAAATAATTTAAATCAACTCGTGAATCCAGTATTTTGACACTGCAATCTGTGATTGCATCTCTATTTTTCACCATTGTTGGATGCTTGTTGGGTGAATGCTTGATGTCATTATGGGCACCCTGTTTATATCGGTTTAAGAGAAATGCTCACAACCATCAGACGTGTTTGCTTCTTTGTCTCTCTCTCTCTCTCTCTCTTTACTGTTCCTCCCTCAATCACTGGGATGTTGTTACTTCCTATTTCTTGAAAGCGCATGTCCTTCATGTTGGGATAGTTTCCATGTCACAGCTGAGAGGCGACTGCAATTTCAGGATGCAGACGACGATTTGTGTTGGTATAGAAGTGTTTAAGGGTGGGGAGGGGTGCGTCAATAGGAGTATTTCTAGTCCTTTAATGTATCTGCTGCTTGTGATGGCCAGCCAGGTCATTTTATTATTTTCAGACATTTCACCATTGGTATCCAGTTGGCCCAAGTGTCCCAGTTGTTTTCCTCCATCGCACACACCAAAGAAGTCTGCTAGTGTAACAAAATAACCACGACATTTATGGCAGGATTTCCAAGCTAAAATCTTGAAAACATTGATCGTGATATATACACAACTCCAAAAGAATCTCGAAACAAGCAAAATAGTCGCTTATCTCCTTTGGAGCTGTGATTAATTTGAATACAAGTGTACGACGGTGGAATTGGATTGCTACTACTACTGCTGCTGCTGCTGCAGAATGTGTGTGTGACGGTGGACGAGAAGCGTGTCTGGCAAGGAAGGAAAATTGCTTTTTTGATTTGGGTCAATTTTGTGTGTCAGTATATGTCATATACCATATATATACATGTATGTATGTATCGGTGTATGTACGACCTTCACACATAACATTGTACATAAAAGTGTCTCTAATATTTTTGTATGCATTTTGGGTTTGAATGTAAATGCTTATGTATGTACATGCTCATGTCTTCCGTTGAGTATATGCTGTCCTCCGATATGAATACACATATACAATGATGGTTATATATATGGACTCTTATCCAAATGACAGTTGGTACATAGGCAAACACATTTTGTAAATTACGTTTAAATCGGAGTAAACGAGGAGATATTATTCGGAGTATGTGACCAATCTTATTTTTTACATATTTTTTGATTCCTAAATAAATGTTGGACCCCCATGTATGGGGATAGTGGTATCATGCGTGAAATAATAAGTTCGTGATAGGTATGTCCGTTGGTGGTCCGCGTTCCGATGCAAGAAAGTTTCCGAATCGCCCTCGTATATTTAATATTAGATGAGTATGGGAATAATAGATGAAAGCTTTATTAACTGAGGCCATCAGCTAGATTTTGTAAATTAAGGTGGGTACTATGTTCAATTTTTCCACCGAAACCCTAAATAAAAAGTCCAAAACTGTATATAACGACGATTATATTTCTTATGAAATATTGCCAAAACTTGGATGTAAAAGTGTTCAAGCATTGATTGTGCACCATTCCATCTCTTAAAATTAAAACATTCAAAGAAATAACCGGGGAAAACTGTTTTTTGGCTCGAAAATCGACATTGTACCCACCTTTACGTTTAAATCGGTATAAACCATGAGGTATTATTTCGAGGGATACTCAAAATAAAGAATACAGGGATACTCAAAATAAAGAATTACATTAAATTTACTTTAAAAAAAATTATAAAAATAATTAGGACTACAATCATTAAAAGTTAAATTAAATTGTATTAATTTATTTTAGAAACAAGTAAGCATACATATATATCGACCTAATTATAACCTCTCCGAAGAGGCGTCTACACCCTCAAAAAAATCGCTTCTGTAACATATACTCCAAACACATTCTGCTTCAAGCATATATATTTTCATGATTGGTCCAAACAAACTATATTTGTATTATTCAAACATATTATGTTTCACCTTAGGCATACACTGGTAGAAAAAAATGTTTAATGAAATTTTCTTTGTGTATATATTTTTTAAGGCGCCAATTGGTTACATTCATTGTTTTACTTGCAGCATACTCTCTAGGTCTCTTAGAAATGGTTATATGCTATTTCTACATTAGTATATGTTTGCATCCCAGTATATTATATTTACAAAAAATGTATATCCCAAACATAATATGTTCTAACATATTAACATATATGTCCCAAACATGTTATGGTAGGTTAGGTTAGGTTAAAGTGGCAGCCCGATTAAATTTCAGGCTCACTTAGACTATTCAGTCCATTGTGATACCACATTAACTAAAAGTACCTATTACATATGTGCCCTTCTAGTTATAACCGCTGAACCTTCTTGATTATTTTTCTTTGCTGAACCAACCAGATTGTTCCAAAAACATTAGCAGACTGCTTAAGTTAACGTTTTCCAACTCCGCCAGTAATCTGAAGCTATATGCTCCTAAAAGTTGCTTGCACTTTACACAAGATGCAGGACACTCACACAAGAGGTGTTTAATTGATTCTCTTTTCTCCGCATCATGACAGCTCATACAATAGTCATTATACTTCGCGCCAATAGTTTTTGCAAATTCGCCTATCAGGCAGCGACCCGTTATAGCAGATATCAGGAGTGATATCTGACGTCTCGAGAACATTAGCATATCTAGTGTGCGGTTTAAGTTGAAATGGGGCCATATTTGCTTGGTGTCGTTACAACCCTTGCAATTCTCCCATCGAACATTTGCCATCATAACAGCCTTCTCACGCAGCATGAGCTTGTAGGTAGCTAGGGGCATACCAACAAATTCTAGTTCCCCTGGAATATGTAAGGTAGTCCCTAGCCTTGCCAACGCATCCGCTTCGCAGTTCCCCGGTATGTTCCTATGGCCAGGCACCCATATTAGGTGAATATTGTACTGCTCAGCCATCTCATTGAGAGATTTGCGGCAGTCGATGGCCGTTTTCGAGTTGAGGAACACAGAGTCCAAGGATTTTATTGCAGGTTGACTGTCTGAGTATATATTAATGCCCACTTTTTTGGAACATTACTTCTCAGCCAATTCGCCACCTCTCTTATTGCTAATATTTCAGCCTGAAAAACACTATAGAGATTAGGTATGCGAAGTTCCAGATCTTTAGAATATACTCCGAACCCCACTTGTCCATCCAATTTGGAGCCATCTGTGTAGAAATCTATATATTCTTTATTCCCCGGGGTCTGTGTGCACCACGCCTCACTGTTGGGGATTAGAGTCTCAAACTTTTTGTCGAAAAGTGGACTCGCCAAAGTGTAATCCACTACGTTAGGCACATCTGACATTGTTTTGAGGACAGAACTGTGACCGTAACCTTTTTCCGACCACAGCGATAGTTCGCGCAACCGCACAGCCGTTGTTGCAGCTGACTGTTTGGCCAAAATGTCTAAAGGCAATAGATGCAGCATGACATTAAGGGAATTTGTTCCTGTCTTGCTGAATGCGCCTGAAATACACAAACACGCCATACGCTGAACTTTATCTAAACCAGTCGGTTTCTGAAGTGCCGGCCACCAGACTACAACACCATATAGCATTATAGGTCTAACCACTGCCGTGTATAGCCAATGCACAATTTTTGGTTTTAGTCCCCACTTTTTTCCTATTGCCTTTTTGCACGAGTACAAAGCTACAGTTGCCTTTCTCACCCTTTCTTCAATATTAAGCTTAAAGTTCAGCTTCCTGTCCAAAATAACGCCAAGGTATTGTGCACAATCACCAAAGGGAATTTCAATACCCTCTAAGGAAATAGGTCTAACCGTGGGAGTTTTGCGATCTTTGCAGTACATGACTAATTCTGTCTTTGCAGGATTTACCCCAAGACCATTGTCTTTCGCCCATTTCTCAGTCATCCGGAGGGCCCTCTGAATAATATCTCTGATTGTGGATGGGAATTTTCCCCTGACTGCCAGAGCCACATCATCTGCGTATGCCACCACTTTTATCCTTTCTTTTTCTAGAGTAACCAGAAGGCTATTTATAGCAACATTCCAAAGAAGAGGTGATAGAACTCCTCCTTGGGGAGTGCCTCTGTTCACATACCTTTGTATGTTTGCTTGTCCTAGTGTGGCCGAAATACGTCTCCTCATTAGCAGTTCGTCTAGCAGCCTAAGTATACCTGGATTAACATTCAGAGTTGCCAGTCCATTTAATATAGAGCTCGGATGGACGTTATTGAATGCCCCCTCGATGTCTAGAAACGCCACGATTGTGTATTCATTGACAGATAGTGAGCTTTCAATAAAGCTGACTAGTTCATGCAGAGGGGTCTCAGTAGACCTGCCCTTCGAGTATGCATGCTGTCGTTTCGAGAGCAAACTTGAATCGACGCTGGTTCTAAGATAAATGTCTATCATCCTCTCCAGAGGAATGAGGATAAGCTGATTGGTCGGAAATCCTTCGCACTCGAGTGAGAGGCTTTTCCCGCTTTAGGTATGAAAACGACTTTTGTTTCCCTCCACTTTTCTGGAATATATGCTAAGTTTATACATCCTTTATATATATCACCGTCAACCAGGGGATAATTCTTTCAGTCACTGCTTGTAACTCCGCCGGAGTAATTCCATCGGGTCCGGGGGATTTGAATGGCCCAAAGCTTTTTTAACGCCCATTTTATTCTAGATTTCGATACAATTTCCTCGATAAGAAATGACCGCTGAGCATCTGTTACACCGCCAGAACATGGTTCAACCGTCTGATTTCCAGGAAAGTGTGTGTCCAAAAGTACCTCCAACGTCTCCTCACTGGACGTTGTTCAATTGCCCTCCGATGTTTTAATGAAACCTGAAGCGGAGTTCGTGGATGCTAGCACCTTCCGTAGTGTGGAAGCCTCGGACGTATTCTCAATACTGCTGCAGTAAACATTCCAAGAGTTATGCTGAGCCTTTCTCAGTTCTCGCTTGTATCCTCTCAGATTTTTCTTGTAAGCGTGCCAATCCTCAGGAGCTCTGGTGGACTTTGCTTTATTAAAGAGCTTCCTGCTGGATTTCCTAATATTACTTAACTCAGTAGACCACCATGGTGATCGATTTTTCCCCCTTGGCTTCCCTCTAGGGCTTGCAGCTTTCAGTGACATGTTGAAGGCCTTAGTAGTACGCTCCACTGCGTGTTCGATATCTTGCACGGTGCTCATATTTGTCTGGTATTTCCGGTATCATCATATCGAACGATTCCCTATACCTATTCCAATCAGCTTTCCTAACATTTGGCGGAAATATGGTCTTTGAAGTACGAACAGCCAATCTGAAACTGATGTAGCGATGATCTGAGAAGCTATGTTCCCTCAAAATTTTCCACTCAGATATCTTATCATTCAGTTCCGGAGAGGTCAACGTGACGTCCAAAACCTCTTGCCTGTTTCTGGTGACGAAGGTTGGTGCATTTCCCTTATTGCAAACTCCCAGGTTAGTACGCAAAATAAACTCTATTAGCGACTCTCCCCTTGCATTAGTATCACTACTTCCCCAAATACACTGTCTCAAACAGTTGTCCGTACACCAATCAGTTGAAAATATATTTCACTGTATCTCAAAAAATATATGGCCGATTCGATTCAAATAAATTATTTTTTAAAGTTCAATAAGTTCATTAAATAATTACCAATTCATAAAGATTTAATATGGTTTACTTTTATTAAACACAAAAACTAAATGAAAAAACTCCAAAAATTAAACTCAAAAATTTGTCCGTAGCAAAAATAACTTAAAATTAACTTAAAATTAACTATATTAATATATTTTTTAATACCGAGTATGATGTCCCTTGGCAGCAATTACTTCCTTTAAACGGTTTTTCATAGATAAAGCGAGTGTAGTTGTGGTCTCAGTTTCAATAATGCCATTCCTCCACGATGACATCCTTCAGCATTTGTTTATTGGTGATGGTATGTTGTCGAATTTTTTTTTTCTAAAACTCCCCATAGATGCTCTATGGGGTTAAGATCTGGACTCTGTGGAGGGTGAGGAATCACTTCTTTCACATTGTAAAGCAACCATTCTCTTACAATCATTGAATTGTGCTTCGGATCATTATCGTGAAGGAATCGATACTCATCTTCTAAACCCAATTTCGTCGCGCTAGCTTTTAAATTTTCTTTTAAAATATTTAAATAATGTAGTTTGTCCATTGTGGTTTCAACAAATGTTAGATTACCAACACCTCCAGCCGCCATCGCTCCCCATACCATCACACAGCCCCCACCGTGCTTCACAGTTGCTTTTAAATTTTTTAACTGAAAATATTAAACTTGCTTTCGTCCGTAAATATAACTGTTTTCCAAAAGTCATCTGACTTATTAAAATATTTTGTGGCATACTCCAAACGTAGCTTCACATTCTTCTTTGAAATAAAGGGTTTCTTACGAGGTACACAGGCCTTATATTGGTTGAGATGAAGAAAATTCCGAATTGTTTGTGAACTTAGAGAAACTTTTTCGTTTATTTTGATGTTCTCTGCAATTTGCACCGCACTTATTTTTGGATCATTTTTCACCATCCGCTCGATCTTCCTCCCCAGCCGTTGGTCTATGATTTTATCACGGCCTCTTCCTGCGGTAATTTCGAGTGATCCAGTTTTCTTGTAAAGGGTGATTTGTTAAGAGCTTGATAACTTTTTTTAAAAAAAAAACGCATAAAATTTGCAAAATCTCATCGGTTCTTTATTTGAAACGTTAGATTGGTCCATGACATTTACTTTTTGAAGATAATTTCATTTAAATGTTGACCGCGGCTTCGTCTTAGGTGGTCCATTCGGAAAGTCCAATTTTGGGCATTTTTTTCGAGCATTTCGGCCGGAATAGCCCGAATTTCTTCGGAAATGTTGTCTTCCAAAGCTGGAATAGTTGCTGGCTTATTTCTGTAGACTTTAGACTTGACGTAGCCCCACAAAAAATAGTCTAAAGGCGTCAAATCGCATGATCTTGGTGGCCAACTTACCGGTCCATTTCTTGAGATGAATTGTTCTCCGAAGTTTTCCCTCAAAATGGCCATAGAATCGCGAGCTGTGTGGCATGTAGTGCCATCTTGTTGAAACCACATGTCAACCAAGTTCAGTTCTTCCATTTTTGGCAACAAAAAGTTTGTTAGCATCGAACGATAGCGATCGCCATTCACCGTAACGTTGCGTCCAACAGCATCTTTGAAAAAATACGGTCCAATGATTCCACCAGCGTACAAACCACACCAAACAGTGCATTTTTCGGGATGCATGGGCAGTTCTTGAACGGCTTCTGGTTGCTCTTCACTCCAAATGCGGCAATTTTGCTTATTTACTTAGCCATTCAACCAGAAATGAGCCTCATCGCTGAACAAAATTTGTCGATAAAAAAGCGGATTTTCTGCCAACTTTTCTAGGGCCCATTCACTGAAAATTCGACGTTGTGGCTCGTTAGTAAGTCTATTCATGATGAAATGTCAAAGCATACTGAGCATCTTTCTCTTTGACACCATGTCTGAAATCCCACGTGATCTGTCAAATACTAATGCATGAAAATCCTAACCTCAAAAGAATCACCCTTTACTTTTGAATCACATATTGTACAGAAGATCGTGGTCTATACACATTTTCAGAAATTTCTCGTAAACTTTTGCCTTCATTATGCATTTTAATAATTAATTCCTTAGTATCAATGGGAATCTTTGTATGATTTTTATTATTTGTACTCATTTTGGAAGTAAATTAGACAATCCAACCAAGCAAACGACTTAATAAGAATCGACAACGATCACAATTTACTAAAACAACAACAATTTAACAACCGTTAGACTTGAGTGTTGTCTATTTCGCTTTTCTTAAACTGTACGGACAAATTTTTGAGTTTAATTTTTGGAGTTTTTTCTTTTAGTTTTTGTGTTTAATAAAAGTAAACCATATTAAATCTTTATGAATTGGTAATTATTTAATGAACTTATTGAACTTTAAAAAATAATTTATTTGAATCGAATCGGCCATATATTTTTTGAGATACAGTGAAATATATTTTCAATTGATTGGTGTACGGACAATTGTTTGAGACAGTGTACTATGATGTGCATTTGCATCGCATCACATAATGAGTTCTGTCTTTGTTTTTAGTGACTCCTCAACTAAGGTCTTAACGGTACAGGATGGCATCTCCCTATCATGTCCCATGTAGACCGAAGATACCCAATATTTACATTTGGATATCTCTAGACTGGCTACGACAGTGTCTGCTTTGCTCAATGAAGGAAGCAGAAAGAAGTTTAGTTTGTTTTTAGCAATTATACATGCTCGATTTATATCGTTACCCGTATTATGCAATAGTTTGAAATCCGGAGTGCTTAATTCACAGATCTTGTTCTTATATTTGTATGGTTCTTGAATAAGAACTATATCTATGTCTCCTTTCATCAGGATAACTTTTAAGGCAGCACAAGCGGCCTTACAATGGTGAAGATTTATCTGGAGGAACCGTAGAACCATCCAAATTTTCAACCACCGTCACATCAGCCGCTTCAATTGAGTCATCAAGGGCTTCCTCTTCACAGATCTCGGTGACTCTCGCAACAATCCGCGGTTCAGCTTTGGTGAGGTTTGAGCCTGTAGAAACTTCCCGCATACGATTTACGCCATAGTCTGCAGTTTTTATGTCTCCTTCGGCTTCGCTAGGAATCCTTTGGCTGATCGTTTTCATATGGATATCATGAAAGCCATAACTTACATGTCCTTGGGTCTGGGCTAGATGTGGCATCGACTCTATGTTTAATATAAACACCGCATGTCGTCTTGGTCCATCCACCTCATCCAAACGACCAACCTTCCAATCGGCGGTTGGAAGATCTGGGTTACATTCTTTTAGTCTCTCTAGTATTGACTCAGGATCAGGAGGGTTTGCCGGTATCCATGCATGTGCTCTTGGTTTAGCCGGTATGTCTTTTTTATCGACTAACTCCAAAGCGGGTCCTTCTCAAACTTCACCAATTAGCATCAATGCAGCTTTAAAGCAATCCATAGACCTCTGGTCCGCAAAAGCTATTAACTTATATCGTCCTTGATACCATCCAGCATCTTGTTGTCGAGGACTTGGTCCGGGAAATTTTTTCGCACCTCTGAGTAGACACCAGACATCGCGTTCTCAATTTCCCCCCATTTTTGCCTTGGAATCATACCGTCCAATGCTCCTTTATTAATGATAGCCATCACAAGGCTGTCTTTTGCAACTGAGGCAAACGATCTTTGATCCCGTTTAGAGGATGGTAGCTCATCCGGTGATCGTTCCCTTTTTCCAGCTTCAAGAATTCCTTGAGCCCATTTTAAGGAATCGCTTTCCTTTCCGTTCCTTTTTTCATTGTTGTTTAACAACAATTTGCGACAAATATACACCAAACCATGTTATCTAAGCATAAAGATCACGTTGAGCCGTATATACACGCAAAAAATAATTCTTTCCTCCCAAACGAAATTTTAGACAAACAAATTTCGTTTCTCATTTGCTTTTCGCTGTAAGGAGGTGTATTTGGAAGAAAAGTATATACTTTTTGTGATAAACGTTTATTCTTTTCCAGGATGTAAAAACAATTTCATAAAGACAAACTCAAAAAAAAAAAAACAATTGTTTTCTGGCAAATTGCATTTTCCCTCACATCTTTCTCACATCCACGAGGTTTTTTAGTTCTTAACACCTTTTCCTGTAATACCAAGAATGTAGAAGAAATTATACGATTTTATAAATTTTTAAAATTTTTTTACCTTTCGCCTGGACGGAGAATCGAACCGCGGACCATGCACTTTGTAAGCCAACACACTAACCACTGAGCTATGTACCTGTTATGGTCATCAATAGATAAATATCCATATAAGTTATATTTATATAGCATAGCTTGCGGCGCCCACGAACCGAATAAACAAAGTTTATTTAACAGAAACAAACATTTAGTTTGGCACCGTGGAGCAGTGGTTGCTACGTCCGACTTGCATGCAAAGGGTCGTGGGTTCGATCCCTGCTTCGACCAAAGTTTTTTAGTTTTTTTTTTTACATATATTGCAGATATGTGCGGAAGATTCTGAAAAAAATGTTCAACATTACATTGTAGTATAGTAAATTTTGAACTAAAAAATGTGTCTTATTAAAGACCTAAAGTCAGAAAAGAACAGTGTTTGATATAAACGAAATGGACTGTGTTGTTGTTTCAAAAATAACTTTTTTTATTGAAAAAATAAAAATTTTGTAACAAACGAATTTTTTTGGTGATAAAAGTTTAGAATTTTCGAAGCAATTCAAAAAACTCTAACAACAGAAAAACGTTTTCGGTACACATTTTCCAAACGTTTTTTTTTCTTTGCGTGTATATACAGGCCAGAACATGGACTCATGGCTGCCTGCGAAAAGGCTCAACGTGATCTTTATGCTTAAATAACTTGGTTTGGTGTATATGTGTCGCAAATTAAACCAAAGTTCATAATCTTTGTTTTAGTTTTTTTTTTTTTGGTTAATTTGAAATTTGTGGCCTCCGGTTAAAGTCGTATGTCTTTGAGAAAAACATTTTTGATTTGGAAAATTATTCTTTAAACTAATTGAGTTACTGTATCCATAGATTAAAGATGAAAATGATTAAAAAATAAGCTAATACTTATTTTCAGGATTTTCAATCTTTGGTTTAAAGTTATTTTTAAACTAACATAACTTTTTTAACATTAATGTGCTATAATTTAGATTTTAAACTAACATTTATTTGTACATTAAATGTTTCGTTAATATATAGCAAAAAGAGAATGTAAATTCGATAAATGAGATCTGTATCCGAATTTTAAAATTATAGAGCCTAGATTTAAGGCTAGATAGGTACCTATAAAATGGCCTTTATTTTAATACCAAAATCCCCAAGGAACGGTCAAAATCTTTGGATTCAAGTAAGCTCTTTTAGGGTGTATCCATATGATAGTTCCAACAAAATTTTTTTCTGATTCAATCACGAAATTAATTGATCCATTTAATTTTGTAATTGAAATGTCTTCAATCACAGAAATGATGTTATCAATTAAAAGATTAATTGACAGTCAATTAAAAAACTAATTGATCCAATTAAAAAATTAATTGACACTATTAATGTCTGTGATTGATTTTTGTTTTAATTAAAAAATTTGTTGAATTAATTAAATTTTTAATTGAATATTTTTCAAAACTCAATTAAGATATTAATTGGAAAAATTTTCGTGAAATTTTTTTCTGTGTGATTGCATACACGGACGATAAAGACAGTTTTTCATATGTTTCGGTGTAAAAATTATATGTTTTAAACTCAAAATTTAAGCACGTTATTATTATTATGTGAATATTTGAATATAAAACATGTGTTTTTATTTGTATTCCTGCACAATTATATTTACTACCTTTTTCTGCAAACAAACAAATATTTAGAAACTGGAATTAACTTAAAACGATATGCATAGAGTGGAACATAATAAGTTTTCACAGTGCAAACAATTGTTTGTTTGAACACATTCTGGAAATATATATGCTTAAAGCAGAATAGGTTTGGGAGTATACGTTACAGGTGTATAAATTGGATTGCTTGACCAACAAAGTTATTTAAATAAAATAAATTATTAAAAAAAAAAAACAGACATTACAATATTACCGTATAGCTGTTTCTTGAGATAAATCGTATGCGATAAACATCCAGCAAAAAAGCGTCGCCAAAAAAGTAGTGAAAATGTCCTTTTTGGATCCGCAAGTGGTGCAAAATTGGCGCAGAAGCGATGAATTTAACATGGGCTTGTCAATAGGACGGATGTCCACCATTTCGACAGTCGTTGCACTGAATTTGCATCACTTCTTAAGGTGCGAATTCAGTTTTTAAAATTGTTTATGATTTTTAATGCATTCTAACGCTTGTCTGGAACGTTTACGTCAAATATTATCAGAAACTCGTTGTAAGTTTTCTAGAACAGAGTTAGCATTCCTCTTGGAAAAATTTTAATAATTTGCATCATTTTATTAATTCTTAATCTGTTTTTAACGTATTTGAAACAAAAAAAAATTAATTTCCCATTAGTGTAAGAAAAAGCTTGTTCAATATAGGCGGTGTTCACGACACCGCGAGTGCATTGTATATCTATTTGCCACTTTCTGTTCATTTCTCCGAATACAGAATTCAATAATGTTTATAGGCACTACACATTACACTGACAATCCACATTTTCGAAATTTGAAATCTACTTATTATAAGACAAATGAAAGTTGAAATGCAGTTAAAGTGGATTTTGGAAGTATAATGTGTATGCCGTATTAGGCTTAAATATTTCAATTTTGGGGAGCCTCGTTCATCTATCAGACCCATACTAAAATGAATGCGCAAGTGTCTCAAGCAGAGCACCATTTGCTCTCACTTAATTCTCTCAGTGTGTTATGTTGATCTATCTCCGTCGCCATCTTTATTTTTCTCTTTCTGACGTTTCTGAACACATATTATATATATATATATATAATATATATATATATATATATTATATATATATATATATATATATATATATATATATATATATATATATATATATATATATATATATATATATATATATATATATATATATATATATATATATATATATATATATATATATATATATATATATATATATATATATATATATATATATATATATATATATATATATATATATATATATATATATATATATATATATATATATATATATATATATATATATATATATATATATATATATATATATATATATATATATATATATATATATATATATATATATATTTATACGATGTACTGTAAAAAATAAAATAACAAAATTTAAATAAAAAACTGACACTTTTTAGAAAAAAGAGTGTCTCAATGTGGGGACATTGGGCAGATTAAGTATGAAATTCTCCAAAAATCTGGATGTCTTTTACGAAAGTTATCTGAATAATAACAAGAATATAACACACTGAATATGGCACTTGTTTATCAAATGCGAGCAAGATTCTTTGTTTATAGATCAGATGTAATATAAAGCTATCATACGTGTATTTAAAATTACAAAACTAACTGGTGGCCCATAGTTGTTTGACTTTAAACAGGTCACCTCATATGGGGCAAAGGGCGGTAATGGGTTAACATAAACTTAGGGATGCCAGATTTTGAAGAGGCAAAAAGAGCACATTCAGCTTATAAAAAGAGCACATACGAAAAAAGAGTACATTTTTTCAAATAAAATAAAATCATTTAATTCCAATTTATTGAAATATAATTCATTTAAACATAACAAAAAGGTTCATAACATAAACATAAAATAACCCACTTCCAACTCAAGCTAATTTTCTTACAATACTTTGTAAGTAATTTTTTGGTGTTTTTGTGAAAGAAGTTTGTTTACATTTAAAACAGAATACAAAGTGAAGAAGCAACATCGGCGTGCTCTTCTTCGACTCTGATATATAAAGTAAAGCACTTTTGAATTAGAAAATAACGGCGTAGGAAACTCTCGTAGTGTGACATTTACGTATGTTCAGTTTACTTTTACCATTTATTGAATCGCGTTGGAGTAATATTTGTTGTGATACATAAAAAGAGTACTTAACTAAAAATAGAGCACTTTTGCGTGCTCTTTTAGCCTATCTTGTTTTAAGATCACATTTTGTAAAAAAGAGCACGTCTGGCATCGCTACATAAACTAAACATGTCATGCTAATTTATGAGAATTATGTGCTTGGAACTAAAAAATTGAGTTCTCAACATAAATTTTTTACTCCAAAACATATAAAACCCGTACTTTTCGTCCGTGTATATAAAAAATATTTATTATATTGCACTTCTAATATCGTACCCACCATAAGTTATTACTTTTAATGTACACCCAAAAATGCTCTTCTAAAGGTGAACATAATTTTCAATTCACAGTGCTGTTTAAAACTTTTGCAACTAGCCCAACCTGTAATGTGGATAACAGGTTGGCTGATAAGTCCCCGGTCTAACAAAGAAAAACACATTTTTTTTTTGTCAAAATTCGTTTTTATTATTCAACATAGTTCCCTTCAAGAGCGACACAACGATTATAACGACCTTCCAATTTTTTGATACCATTTTGGTAGTACTCCTTCGGTTTTGCCTCCAAATAGGCCTCCGTTTCGGCGATAACCTTTTCATTGCAGCCAATTTTTTTTTTCCTGCGAGCATCCTTTTGAGGTCTGAGAACAAGAAAAAGTCGCTGGGGGCCAGATCTGGAGAATACGGTGGGTGGGGAAGCAATTCGAAGCCCAATTCATAAATTTTTGCCATAGTTCTCAATGACTTGTGGCACGGTGCCTTGTCTTGGTGGAACAACACTCTTCTTTCTTCTTGCATATGCAATCAATTATTGTTGATTTCCCTGGGGCAGAGTCCGGAAACTCATTATCAAGCCAAGTTTTTGCTCCCACCGTATTTTTTACCTTCAGAAAACAGTATTTTATCAAAACATGAAATTCCTTTTTTCCATTTTTTTCACAATAACAAAAGTTGCTTCACAAAAGACGCTCTATCTCACAAACTAATTGACTTACAGACGTCAAATTTTGACACGAGTCATTTGAAGGTTGGTACTATATAAAAATAATATGCATTTAATACTAGCGACGCCATCTGTGTGTCAGACCGGGGACTTATCAGCCAACCTGTTATATCTCCCATACTAATAATTTTATTGTTTAGCTTCAAAAGATACAAATGATTACAAACAGGAAGCCACATCTATGGTTTTCAATGACATATGTACCAGACTTCTCCGAAAGATTTGAAAAATCAAACATATACAACAAGGATAATTACAAAATGACCTAAAAATGTAACAAAACGATATATGACCTTTTCAGCAAAACTAAGACTAAGATAAAAATGGAAGACAAATCAAATGTAGTATATAAAATAAAATGCGATGGGGACGAAAACAATCCATGTCCGATGGCTATTTTGGCACCACTAAAACCCAATTAAAAACAAGACTTTCTGCCCACAAATCCGACCAAAAGATGAAAGACAAGCCCTTGGAACAAAAAACGGCCCTTGCAGCACATTGCAAAACCACAGGACACATACCAAACTTCAAAAATGTTGAAATACTGACGATGGAAGAGAATACTAGGAGTAGATATACATTGGATATGCTACATATAATAAATACTCCCCCTGAGGAACGCATGAACTTCAAAGCCAACACAGACCACTGTGCACAGATTTACAGAAATCTAATACAAAGTCACAAACACAATTAAGATAATAAATCAGTTAGACATGGGCATTGTAAGGAGAAAGTCTATTACTTTGTAAAATGTAAATACAATTAATGTTATATTTTTGTTTCAAAACGTTGTTAAAGTTAATATTGTAAAATATTTAAATTATTACAATTTATAGATAATATCTCGCTGAAGATGATCACCGATGGTGTATCGAAATATCCGCACACAAAAAAATATTTTTCTGATTCAATCACGAAATTAATTGATCCAATTAATTTTTTAATTGAAATGTCTTCAATCACGAAAATGATAGTATCAATCACAGTTTTAATTGGGCATAGAAAAAATCCTTGATTAAAAAATTAATTGATGTCATTAGCAATTTTCAATTAATTTTTTAATTGATTCAATTAAAAATTTAATTGATTTTGAATGCAAACCCCAATTAATTTTTTATTTAAAAAGGTAACTATTTTCAACTACTTTCTGAATTGGCTTAGAGTTTTTATTTTGATTAAGAAATGTTCATCACTTTTTTTAACTGACTTAGTCTTCTGAATTTGATTAAAAAGTTAATTCTATCAATTAATTTTTTAATTAAAAATTTTAAAATTTTCATTCATTGTCTTAATTAACCTAATGTTTCTATCTTGATTAAAAAGTTAATTGTATCAATTAATTTATTAATTGAAAAAACATTCAACTTCAATTAACTTTTTAATTGGAAATATTCTGGTGATATTTTTTTCTGTGCGAGAACAGCAATATTTCAATAAAGAGTAATGAAAAACATTAACACCAGCATTTTTCATTAGTCCATGACCTCAAGCCAAACAAATAATCCCAAAATTGTTTAGCTTCCACTTAAAAAATAATCTTTATGGAGTGGTATTTCCAAATTATTATGGGGTAAATGAATGAGCGGTTAAGTTCATTTCCTAATTTGGTCATAAACTGATCGCCATAGGCCTTTATGCCTTATTTTTGGAATAATTCGATAAAATGATCGGCAATAAGTATAATCAACATATTAAAAAGCAAAATATCGATGATTTTTAAAGTTAGTGTATCACAAAAATGAATTTCGGAAGAGTATATTGTCCCCAAATCAACTGCGTCTCGAGTTACAAACAGATGGTGCACCAAAACTGTGCACTGAGGTAAAAGAACACCTAAGACTACGCCAGAAGAAGATCATATAATCAAATGAACTATGCAACAATTCACTCAAATATTATCTAAAGGAGTCAAGAAATAAATTAAACAGGATATATCAACCATAGCGATCAGATGTGGAGCTGTAGAAGTCGGAGTGAAAAAATGTCAAAAACCACTTATTTTCAATATAGGTTAACGCGCCTTCAATTTTCACAAAAATACCTTAAATAGCCTGAGGAACAGTGGAAATGTGTTATATTTTCCTACGACTCCAAGTTTAACTTGCATGGATCGGATGGTAGAAATTTAGAACGAAGGCTGAAAGGAAAGTCTTAATCCAAGAAATACAAAAGGTTCAACCAATCATGGTGGGGCAATATTATGGTCTGGGGGTGTTTTTCTGGACAAGTAATTTTATTCTATGACATATTGCCATAAGCATCCCGGAAAATGCCATCTGCATGGATTACTCAGCGCGATCATGACCTCCAGCACAGGTATATGGTGCTAAAACAATTGATTTTCGACGAAAAATTGCATGTGTTTGACTGGCCTGCTCAGTCACCTAATGTCATAAAATAACCCTTGGCAATGTTGTAAAACGTGAAATTGGTATTACATTTTTGCAAAAGGCTTATGATATCTATTTGAACCTGAACCATAGGATATCATCGACCATTAATCCTAACCAATAGCACGAAGTTGCGCAGAAGAAATCAAAAGGCATGCCCAGCAAAAAATCTCATTAAACGGTAATCTTGTATGCAAGCCTACACTGAAAAAAATATTTACGTGATATTAAAGATTGCGCAACCTAAATTTTAGAATGCGAAATTTACAAAATATTAAGGACAAATTTCTTTAAAATAATGAAATTATAATTAAAACAAAGTTTATAATCTTTGCTTCAAAAAAATATTGCGACCCACCATTAAAGTCGTATGTCTTTGAACTAAAGCAAATTTTCCTTAAAGTAAGTAACCCATTTTTGATTTAAAGAAATTGTCTTCAAATTAATTGAAATATTGAATCTTTGGATATAAAATAAAAACTCTTCAAATATAGGCTAGGACTTATTTTGAGGATTTGACATCGTTTTTTTGTTTTTTTTTTACATATATTCCTGATATGTTCGGAAGATTCCGAAAAGAACAGTGTTTGATATAAACGAAATGGACTGTGTTGTTGTTGTTTCAAAAATAACTTTTTTTATTGAAAAAATAAAAAAAATTGTAGCAAACGAATTTTTTTGGTGATAAAAGTTTAAAATTTTCGAAGCAATTCAAAAAACTCTAACAAAAGAAAAACGTTTCGGTACACGTTTTCCAAACGTTTTTTTTTTCTTTGCGTGCAACAACTGCTCCACGGTGCCCAACTAAATGTTTGTTTCTCTTAAATAAAGTTTGTTTAATCGGCTCGTGGGCGTCGCAAGCTATGCTATATTAATATAACTTATATGGATAATTAGCTATTGATGACAATAACAGCTACGTAGTTCAGTGGATAGTGTGCTGGCTTACAAATTGCATGGTCCGCGGTTCGATTCTCCGTCCAGGCGAATGGTAAAATTTTAAAAATTTATAGAATCGTATAATTTAATAATAATTAATGCAATTAGCCAGAAAAGATTATTTTTTGAGTTAGTCTTTATGAAATTGTTTTTACATCCTGGAAAAGAATAAACGTTTATCACAAACAGTATATATATATTTCTTCCAAATAAACTTCCTTACAGCGAAAAGAAAATTAGAAACGAACTTTGTTTGTCTAAAATTTCGTTTGGGAGGAAAGAATTATTTTTTTGCGTGTAGATCTTTACAAGATTGGATAGCCCATATACTAAGGAATAGAAGGATAAGGATTGCATAATGTGACAATAACGTGTAATGTAAAGTGGGGAACTCCTCTAAGGAGGAATTTGAATCCGTCTGTTGCGCAGACGATGTTATAATACTTGTGCAGAGATCGGATACTAACAGACTCTGCAGGAGGGCAGAAAAGTCCTGAGGATGGCATATGATTGGGCAAGACCCTGGGGCCTGAATGTTAAACCGGAAAAGACACAATTATGGCTACTCACTATACCGGAAACAAAATTCATAGTTAAACTAACTCTAAATGTAACTCATTTTTATTGCAAAAAAAAACTTTGTTTGCTGTTAAATTTTATTTTTTTTCCACAGCCCAATCAAATTTTCCTTTTTTAATTATGTTTCATTTTATGAACTAAACTTTAGTATAAAGTTCAGTGACCGTACACATAAGTTCAATATGAACTAAAGCAAACGAGAATTTTCGTAGGATTCCCAAAAATAAAAAAGAATGAACTACAGTACGGTTAACCCTTTCGACCCCGAATTTGTATAGGTATCGCCAAATTTTTATTTTACTTTTAATCATGTTGAAGTCATTTAAGAAGCGTCTAGCCAAAATTTCGGGTCGCCACGCCCATTCGTTTAGGCGGTAGAGAATGTTGCCTGTGGGCAACTTTGGACAATCGTGACTACAAAATAGTTTGTTTTGTAACAGGTTGGCTTATAAGTCCCCGGTCTGACACATAGATGGCGTCGCTAGTATTAAATGCATATTATTTTTATATAGTACCAACCTTCAAATGATTCGTGTCAAAATTTGACATCTGTAAGTCAATTAGTTCGTGAGATAGAGCGTCTTTTGTGAAGCAACTTTTGTTATTGTGAAAAAAAGAAAATGGAAAAAAAGGAATTTCGTGTTTTGATAAAATACTGTTTTCTGAAGGGAAAAAATACGGTGGAAGCAAAAACTTGGCTTGATAATGAGTTTCCGGACTCTGCCTCACATTTGACCAAAAACAACAACGTGTTGATGATTCTGAGCGGTGTTTGCAGCTGTTAACTCGTAATACACCCGAGTTTTTCCGTCGATATGTGACAATGGATGAAACATGGCTCCATCACTACACTCCTGAGTCCAATCGACAGTCGGCTGAGTGGACAGCGACCGGTGAACCGTCTCCGAAGCGTGGAAAGACTCAAAAGACCGCTGGCAAAGTAATGGCCTCTGTTTTTTGGGATGCGCATGGAATAATTTTTATCGATTATCTTGAGAAGGGAAAAACCATCAACAGTGAATATTATATGGCGTTATTGGAGCGTTTGAAGGTCGAAATCGCGGCAAAACGGCTCCATATGAAGAAGAAAAAAGTGTTGTTCCACCAAGACAACGCACCGTGCCACAAGTCATTGGCCCCCAGCGACTTTTTCTTGTTCTCAGGCCTCAAAAAGATGCTCGCAGGGAAAACATTTGGCTGCAATGAAGAGGTGATCGCCGAAACTGAGGCCTATTTTGAGGCAAAACCGAAGGAGAACTACCAAAATAGTATCAAAAAATTGGAAGGTCGTTATAATCGTTGTATCGCTCTTGAAGGGAACTATGTTGAATAATAAAAACGAATTTTGACAAAAATGTGTTTTGCTTTGTTAGACCGGAGACTTATCAGCCAACCTGGATTACGTTTTATTGGACTTTTTAATGTTTTTTGTTATTTTACAGTAATTATATACTTAGATGCGCGCGTGAGTGGAATTTCACTCACGCTCAAACACATTTACGAAGAAATATTTGTACTCACGCACGCCATGTAGGTAGGAATTCACCCTCACGTCAATTCACGAAATGAAAAGTTATACTCGCGCACGCTCACACATGAACAACGGTTATGCCTCGCGCTTTCGCACGATTCACGACAATTTTCGTAATTCACGACAAATCTCGTGATTTACGAATATTTTCGGAACACGACAATTTTCGCGGCTCAATAAAATTCTCGTAATTCACGAAATTGCTCGTGACGCACGCTATTGAAATCTTAAGAATGATTAAATAAGTAAAGATGATTAAAATCGTTTCTCTAGGTCTTATGTCCAAAAATATGTAATTTTACTATCACAATTGGCCAAAGCTTCCCACAGGCAACTTTTCAATTTTAAAAATTTCTCATCTGTTGTTTTTTTTTTGCAATTCTAAGATTTGACTTCCAGAAATATTTTATTTGACATGTACTTACAGATTTAATAAAAACTTTCAACATTTTAAATGTAATTTTTGAAAAAAGTCACATGTATAAAAACCTCTTTTTAAATTCGCACATATTTTTTCCTTAAGGCACGTGCGTATTAATGAAAAAAAATTAGCTAATTGACAACCAAATTAGATGATTTTACATTCAACTTGAAGAAAACACTTGTAACTTTCAATGCCGTTACAGTTTTATGAACAAAAACAAAACCAACGCTGACAGTGAGTCTCAAAACACAAAAAGTTGCCCACAGACAACTTTAGGGTCGAAAGGGTTAAAATGATCATGATTTGGCGTCAATGATTTTTTTATACCCTCCACCATAGGATGGGGGTATATTAACTTTGTCATTCCGTTTGTAACACATCGAAATATTGCTCTAAGACCCCATAAAGTATATATATTCTGGGTCGTGGTGAAATTCTGAGTCGATCTAAGCATGTCCGTCCGTCCGTCCGTCTGTCCGGCTGTCCGTCCGTCTGTGGAAATCACGCTAACTTCCGAACGAAACAAGCTATCGACTTGAAACTTGGCACAAGTAGTTGTTATTGATGTAGGTCGGATGGTATTGAAAATCGGCCATATCGGACCACGTTTACGTATAGCCCCCATATTAACCGATCCCCAAATTTGGCTTGGGGAGCCTCCCGGAGCAGCAAAATTCATCCGATCCGGTTGAAATTTGGTACCTGATGTTAGTATACGGCCTCTGACAACCATGTAAAAATTGGTCCATATCGGTCCATAATTATATATAGCTTCCATATAAACCGATCCCCAGATTTGACCTCCGGAGCCTCTTGGAGGAGCAAAATTCATCCGATCCGGTTGAAATGTGGTACCTGATGTTAGTATACGGTCTCTTACAACCATGCAAAAATTGGTCCATATCGGTCCATAATTATATATAGCCCCCATATAAACCGATCCCCAGATTTGACCTCCGGAGCCTATTGGAGGGGCAAAATTCATCCGATCCTGTTGAAATTTGGTACCTGATGTTAGTAACAACCATGCAAAAATTGGTCCATATCGGTTCATAATTATATATAGCTCCCATATAAACCGATCCCCAGATTTGAACTCCGGAGCCTCTTGGAGGAGCAAAATTCATCCGATCCAATTGAAATTTAGTACGTGGTGTTAGTATATAGTCTCTAACAACCATGCAAAAATTGGTCCATATCGGTTCATAATTATATATAGCTCCCATATAAACCGATCCCCAGATTTGACCTCAGGAGCCTCTTGGAGGAGCGAAATTCATCCGATCCAGTTGAAATTTGGTACATGGTGTTAGTATACGGTATCTAACAACCATGCAAAAATTGGTCCATATCGGTCGATAATTATATATAGCAAAAGTCATCCGATGCGGTTGAAATTTGGTACATGTTGTCAATATATGGCCTCTAACAGCCATGTAAAAATTGGTCAATATCGGTCTTTAGTTATATATAGCCGACGACTTATTACACAAAAATTGGTGCATATCGCCAAAAATAATCTACCAAAACTTTATTTCCATAGAAAATTTTGTCAAATTTTATTACTATAGAAAGTTGTGTCAAAATTTCATTTCTATAGAAAGTTTTGTCAAACGTTTATTTCTATAGAAATGTTTGTCAAAATTTTATTTCCATAGAAAGTTTTTTCAAAATTTTATTTTTATAGAAAATTTTGTAAAAAATTTATTTCTGTAGAAAATTTTGTCAACATTTTATTTATATACAAAATTTTGTCAACATTTTACTTCCATAGAAAATTTTGTCAACATTTTATTTCTATAGAAAATTTTGTCAAGTTTTTATTTCTATAGAAAATTTTGTCAAAATTTTATTTCTATAGAAGATTTTGTCAAGTTTTCATTTCTATAGAAAATTTTGTCAAACTATATTATATACGTATTTAATCGGCCTTTTTTTGTTTAATATATACCCCGTATGGGCTAACTTACAATTTTGAAGACAGTGTTAAAAAGTTTTACGATACCTTGCCATCGGCAAGTGTTATCGCAACCCAAGTAATTCGATTGTGGATGACAGCCTTTAGTAGAAGTTCCTACGCAATCCATGATGGAGGGTACATAAGATTCGGCCTGGCCGAACTTACGGCCGTATATACTTGTTCTTTACTTGTAATTCATTTTTTTCTTCTATGAGAGGGTGTAATTTCGTGAGTTGTAGTTGTGTAAAAGTACACCAGGGCATTAAATTTTCCTGGCTATAACAACGCTTTGTGGCCACGTGAATCAGAGCCTTTGCGACGATACTGCACGCAAAAAAATAATTCTTTCCTCCCAAACGTAATTTTAGACAAACAAAGTTCGTTTCTCATTTGCTTTTCGCTGTAAGGAAGTGTATTTGGAAGAAAATTATATACTTTTTGTGATAAACGTTACTCTTTTCCAGGATGTAAAAACAATTTCATAAAGACTAGCTCAAAAAAAGCATTGTTTTCTTGCTAATTGCATTGTCCCTCACATCTTTCTCACATCCACGAGGATTTTTAGTTCCTAACACCTTTTCCTGTAATACCAACAATGTTGAAGAAATTATACGATTTTATAAATTTTTTAAATTTTTTTTACCTTTCGCCTGGACGGAGAATCGAACCGCGGACCATGCACTTTGTAAGCCAACACACTAACCACTGAGCTATGTACCTGTTATGGTCATCAATACATAATTATCCATATAAGTTATATTTATATAGCATAGCTTGCGGCGCCCACGAACCGAATAAACAAAGTTTATTTAACAGAAACAAACATTTAGTTTGGCACCGTGGAGCAGTGGTTACTACGTCCGACTTGCATACCAAAGGTCGTGAGTTCGATCCCTGCTTCGACCAAAGTTTTGTTTTTTGCTTTTGTTTTTTTTTTATATATATTCCAGATATGTTCGGAAGATTCCGAAAAAATGTTCAACATTACATTGTACTATATTAAATTTTGAACTGTAAAATGTGTCTTATTAAAGACCTAAAGTCCGAAAAGAACAGTGTTTGATATAAACGAAATGGACTGTGTCGTTGTTTCAAAAATAACTTTTTTTATTGAAAAAATAAAAATTTTGTAACAAACGAATTTTTTTGGTGATAAAAGTTTAAAATTTTCGAAGCAATTCAAAAAAATCTAACAAAAGAAAAACCTTTTCGGTACACGTTTTCCAAACGTTTTTTTTTCTTTGCGTGTGTACTTAAGCCCTATAGAGGCTTAAGTACATAGCTGTGATGAGATTAAAGATATCGGGAAAATGGACGGAAACACGAAATATGACGAACTATCAAATGATGATATCAATCCACGATCTTATTCCTGAGTTTTCATAGCTGCCGAGTGTGACATACTGACTCCAAGTTTAATTGCAGAACATGATCACTGTACCAATCATGCAAGGAAAGTTTTGTTTCTTTGTTTTTGCAAATTCAATTTTAGATCGACACAGTTTTCTTTCGTATTTAAAGCTTTAGGATACCAGGGTAGGATTTTTTAAACCCCATCATATCGTTATTAAAATGAATTCCTTGGTGAAGCATTCATGAATTATCGGGTCAATTGTAATCCAAAAACTCCAGTCACCAAAGAGCAAAACAATACACACCTCGTCGATTCAAAGAGTCCATTTATTACAAATTATTTGGAATTTTTCTCCTATATAGGTTACCCGAGTATTTAGTTTGTGTATACGTGATTGTAATGTTCTACTGTATATTGCTTTTACTTTCAGATTTTTTTTATAAATTAACTGTGATTATGAGTTCCACAAAATCCCAGGTAGCGGTGGCTACGAATGTTCCAAATATGTCATCATCCAATCAGCCACAACAGCAAAAGGAATACAATAGCGAGGAGTCATTGGGTCGTCAAAACAGCTTTGGAATGAATCGTAGGGTAAGTACATGGGAGACTAGCGTATGATATCAATCAATTGGGCTACCCCGTCCCCTCCCAAATGTCAAACGTTTGGTTGTGACTAATGCATTCAAGTACTCGACCAAATAAAGCGTATATTCCTATGTTTCATTTCCACATGGTTCACCAAGGTAACGAACACACAAACACACACACCCAAACAGCCTCATGCTTGTTCAATGCGCTCGTTCGTTTGGGGATATCCAACCGAATGATAGCAAAGGACGTGTGTAGATTTGTATACCTATACCATAATGGTAGTTAGGCAGAGGAAATAATCTAAGAGGAGTTAGTGAAGACTAATGTTAAAGGGATAACGAGAGGAAGCATATAACAAATCCAGACATGCAACGATGGAAGTTTGTGACCTTTCCATCGTAGTCCGTGTATTTTCTTGGAATTTGTGAGTCAATCACCATCACTAGTTTCCGAGAAATATGTGCTTTCCATATAAAATTACGCAATTTCTACTTTGAGTTCAAGGTTCCAGACGTGTTTTCCTCTTTTACCATATGTTTTGATCCATGGCCACGAGGACAAATAAAAGTATATTAGGGTGGTCGGTATAGAAAAAAACTTATTTCAAATTTATACGATTTGCCGTTCCGTTTTATAGTGCCAAATTTTATCTAAGCCATTCAGTTCTACGTTTCCACAGAGGGAAGTTCCTGTGCTTTAACATTCGAATTTAAAATTTGTGGTGATCGTCCCGATGCTCAATGAACTAATTACGAACACTAATGGCGATTTCGATTCGGAAAAAAGGTGCAACATTCTCGAAAGTGATTGCTATATATGAAGGACACTGTCATAGATTTTGGATCCTGTATCCCTTACAATATTATGAATTAACAATAACTTTGGAATGATATTATCATTTAGGCGAAAATACAATGAGGGAAAAAGTAGTGTAACCCCAATGCAACATATTTTTTGCGAATCGAAAACGCCCTATGATTTCTACAATATTTTAGATATCCTTAAAAGAGTTTTTGGTTCGGATGGACAATGTAAATTCATAAGTATGGATAAACGAACGATAAATGGTGATAACTTCGTAATGAATTTCTTAATCTACAGGGTGGTTGATTTGAATTGCAACCAACTTCAGGTTGATATCAGTTTTAAACCGCTCGCCTGACAACTGAGCTCACCGATGCAGGAAAAAATTTGACTGGAAAGTGTTGAGAAGATACTTCGCTTGCACGAAATTGGCCAGTTATCGTATTTGACTTTCTCCGAAAAGAAGTCCTTCTAGATTGAGCAGTTTGCGAACTAACAAAATGATAGGGTCTATTTGCCAAAGAGGTCAGCTTAAAATATACACCAGAGAACGCAAACCGGATTGCATTTATATTTACACAAAATACTCACGACGTAGCGAGTATGAGTACTGATATGCATGCTACTCATACAAGGGCAGTTCGGAAACTTCTTAGCCTAGCACAAAATGCGCGGTATAAACAGAAAAAACTTAATGGTTTTGGAAACTTCCGTCTCTGTTATGAACACATGTTAAATTCTGTTTCGATCTGGCAACTCAAAAAAGACGCATCCGCAATTTTTTTACAATGGAAATATTAGAAATGCGTGCTGTCATTAAATATTTACATATTTAAAAAAGGTTTATCGGAACAAGAAATTCATAATGATATGGTGAATGTGTTAGGTGAAAGTGCTCCTTCACATGCAACAGTAAAAAATTGAATTTAAACGTGGTCGTACAAGCATTGAAGATGAACCACGTAGTGGACGTCCAAAAACAGCAACAATAACAGAAATTGTAGCCACAGTGCATGATATGGTATTAAAAGATCGTCGAATAAAAGTGCGTGAAATTGCTAATATCATGGGCATCTCAAATGATCGAGTTGCATGAAGAACTACAGATGAAAAGGCTTTCTGCGAGATGGGTGCCGCATTTGTTAGCAGTCGATGAAAAACGCATAAGAATGAACATTTCTCAAGCTTGTTTGGAACGTTTTAAGCGAAATAAAATGGATTTTAAGTGTCGTTTCATAACTGTTGATGAGACATAGATCTACCACTATACTCCAGAGACAAAAGAACAATCCAAACAATGGACTGAAGCTGGAGGAAGTGCCCCAAAGAAGGCAATAACAATTCAATCGGCTGGTAAGGTTATGGCAACGGTTTTTTGGGACTTCAAAGGTATTTTATTGATTGACTATCTGCAAAACAATACTTTTGGATCAATTAAATGTACAAATTCGAGAAAAACGTCCTGGCTTACAACACAAAAAAATAATTTTTCATCAAGACAACGCACCAGCGCACAAGAGTGATTTAAGAATGGCTAAAATCAACGAATTAAAGTACGAGTTGCTTGACCACCCACCTTATTCTCCTGATTTAGCTTCCAGTGACTTTTACTTGTTCCCAAATCTAAAAAAAATCTTTACTGGCAAGCGTTTTATCTCAAATGAAGATGCAATTACAGTTGTAAACCACTATTTTGAAGACCTTGAGGAAAACTATTTTAATCAAGGGATAGCATTGCTAGAAAAGCACTTAGTCAAGTGTATTGAAGTTTCAGGAGATTATATTGAAAAATAAAAATATTTTTGAAAAACTAACCAACTCTTTCATTGATAGGCTAAGAAGTTTCCGAACCGCCCTCGTATTAATCATAGTTGAACTGAATAGATGATCCCTTTTTCTTCCCGAAAAAAATGTGTAAGCTCCAAAGATTATTTTTTTTTTTGATATTTCGTGTTGATTTCTTTTTGGAAAGTGTCAGTTCCAGAAAGTAAATTTGTCAAGCTTCGATTAACATTAAAAATAATAACAAATCAAATTGGCCGATATGCAATTTCTGCATGGTTGTTAGAGGCCACGTACCAAATTTCAACCGGATCGGAGAAAATTTGCTCCGCAAGCCAAATCTGGGGATCGGTTTATATATGGGGGCTATAAGGTAAAGTGGTCCGATATGGCTCATTTGCAATACCATCCGACCTACATCGATAACAACTACACCCTTAAAAAATCGCTTCTGTAACATATACCCACATTTTGCTTCAAGCATGTTTATTTTCAGGATTGGTCCAAACAAAATATTTTTTGTGTTGTTCAAACATATTATGATTTACCTTAGGCATACACTGGTAGAAAAAATTTTAATGAAATTTTCTTTGTGTTACTTCCATTATTTTACTTGTAGCGTACTCTCTAGGTCTCTCTTTCTAAACACATATATGTTTACAGGCTATACCTAAATTAATATATGTTTGCATCCAAACATATTATATTTTCAAAAATGTTATGTTCCAAACATAATGTGTTCTAACATACTCACATATATGTCCAAAACATGTTATGATAGTTTATGAACATTATATGCTTGCACTTAAAAATACTGTGTTAAAAAAATTTGAGTTCCAAACATATAATTTTTACACAGTCTTTTTCGACTCAGAGTTTGACCACGACCCAAAATGTATATGGTGTCTTAGACAAATATTTCGATGTGTAAACGGAATGACAAAGTCAATATCCCCTATCCTATGGTGGAGGGTAAAAAAATCTAATGGTCCGTTAATTAAAAAACTGCTAATTGTTTTTTAATGTTTGAAGTTTTTTTTATAGGCCCAATGTGTACCATTCGACTGTTTTTGTCTTACTGCTTCAGTAATTCTATTAACAGATAGTCCGCAGTGAATTTATTTATTTATTCTTTTTTTTTTTTGGGTCAGCAGAAAATTTCAGCAGTCTATGGATTTTTAAGCTGTATGTCTGCAAGTTTTGTTTTTTACTTCTCATGTTAGCCTGATATTAAAACAGGCGATTAACGTCCAAATGCATGATTTTTCTTTAATTTACATTTAATTATTATTCGAGCACAAAGAAAATTAAGGAATTTGATCAATGGCGTCATTGAAAAGAGAACGCCAGATACAAATCTATAGTTACACTCCTAACTGTACATGTTTTCGTTCGGGCGAATGAACTTTTCCCAGCTTTTAGTATAGATCTGATTGGGATAGATAACTCACTTTTGGGTTCTATATTCTATCTTCTAACGGAGAATATATACACCCAGAGAAGGAGTATGATCACCTCAAACATATTTCAAGAGCAAAATGTTATTTTTGGATGGTGACCATTTAACATGTTTATCGCACCCATGCTATTTTCTCGGAAATTATGTATATGATTTCGGCAAGCATGTTATGTTTAGCGAGAAAACAACATTTTTGCGACAAACATGTTACATGGTCACCATACAAGAATAACATTTTGTTCTTGAAACATATTTGAGGTGATCATATTCCTTCTCTGCGTGTATATAGGAATTATCCTCTTACAAACTATGATCGTGCTTCCTCTTACTTCTGTGTTTTGTTTTATTAGTGTTGTAGTAGTGTTTCTTCTTCAATCTTTACATTGCTATTTTATTTCAGCTTGAATCCATATGTTGGCTAAAACTAAAATAATAGCTTAATTAATAGAGCAAATATACACTGATTCAAAAAAGTCCCCGTACAATCCCGCACTTTAATTATATTATATAAAACGATATATTGACTTTAGTCGAAATGGAGGAATTTAGTAGCATCATTTTAGTTTGATGGCAATCCCACTCGATTTTGGGCAAGAAAGTTATTGTTTGCAATTTTATCTGCGTAAAAAAAATGCAAATAGTTGCGACAAATTTAACTGAAATATACACAGAAAAAAATATTAACCTAATATGGAAGATTATGCAACTTAAATTTTAGGACTCGAAATTTACGCAATGCTAAGGACAAAATTCTTTAAAATAATGACATTTTAATTAAGAGAAAGTTTATAATCCTTGCTTCAAAAATTTTGTTCATTAAATTTAGGACACAAATCTTGAAATTTTGAAGTTGTAGATCTTTGAAGTAAGGCAAATGTACCTTAAAATAAAGAAAAACATTTTTAATTTAAAGAAATCGTCTTTAACTCAACTGACATATTGAATTTTTAAATTTAAGATAAAAATGCTTCAAATATAGGTTAGGTTAGGTTAAAGTTGCAGCCCGATTAAGATTCAGACTCACTTAGACTATTCAGTCCATTGTGATACCACATTAACTAAAAGTACCTATTACATATGGGCACTTCTAGTTTTAACCGCTGAACCTTCTCGATTATTTTTCTTCGCTGAACCAACCAGATTGTTCCAAAAACATTAGCAGACTGCTTAAGTTAACGTTTTCCAGATCCGCCAGTAATCTGAAGCTATATGCTCCTAAAAGTTGCTTGCGCTTTACACAAAATGCAGGACACTCACACAAGAGGTGTTTAATTGATTCTTTTTCCTCCGCATCATGACAGCTCATACAATAGTCATTATACTTCGCGTCAATGGTTTTTGCAAAATCGCCTATCAGGCAGCGACCCGTTATAGCAGATATCAGGAGTGATATCTGACGTCTCGAGAACATTAGCATATCTAGTGTGCGGTTTAAGTTGAAATGGGGCCATATTTGCTTGGTGTCTTGGTGCCTTGCAATTCTCCCATCGAACATTTGCCATCATAACAGCCTTCTCACGCAGTATGAGCTTGCAGGTAGCTATGGGCATACCAACAAATTCTAGTTCCCCTGGAATATGTAAGGTAGTCCCTAGCCTTGTCAACTCATCCGCTTCGCAGTTCCCCGGTATGTTCCTATGGCCAGGCACCCATATTAGGTGAATATTGTACTGCTCAGCCATCTCATTGAGAGATTTGCGGCAGTCGATGGCCTTTTTCGAGTTGAGGAACACAGAGTCCAAGGATTTTATTGCAGATTGACTGTCTGAGTATATATTAATGCCCACATTTTTTGGAACATTACTTCTCAGCCAATTCGCCACCTCTCTTATTGCTAATATTTCAGCCTGAAAAACACTACAGTGATTAGGTAAAGGGTGATACGGTCAAAATTTGGTCAAGGGAAAACGCGTGTAAATCGGTGAAATCGTTTATTTAAAAATCAAATTAAATTTCTTTTTCAAGTTCAATTAGTATAAAATTCAGGAAAAATATTCAGTTAGGCTTTTGCTTTTCCAAATCCGAATTGCCGGGCCTCACGCTTGACACCTGCCATCAGATTTTGTACAGCCACCTTGTCCACCTTCTTCGCCGCAGAAAGCCAGTTTGCCTTGAACTGCTGCTCGTCCTTAGCAGTTTTTTTGGTCTTCTTTAGGTTCCGCTTGACAATAGCCCAGTATTTCTCAATTGGGCGGAGCTCTGGCGTGTTGGGAGGGTTCTTGTCCTTGGGAACCACCTGCACGTTGTTGGCGGCGTACCACTCCATGGCCTTTTTACCGTAATGGCAAGATGCCAAATCCGGCCAAAACAGTACGAAACAGCCGTGTTTCTTCAGGAAAGGCAGCAGACGTTTATTCAAACACTCTTTCACGTAAATTTCTTGGTTGACAGTCCCGGAAGCTATGAAAATGCTGCTTTTCAAGCCACAGGTACAGATGGCTTGCCAAACCAGATATTTCTTTTCGAACTTTGACAGTTTTATGTGCTTGAAAATATCTGCTACCTTTCCCCTTCCTTTTGCCGTATAAAACTCCTGTCCCGGAAGCTGCTTGTAGTCGGCTTTGACGTAGGTTTCGTCGTCCATTACCACGCAGTCAAACTTCGTCAGCATCGTCGTGTACAGCCTCCGGGATCGCGCTTTGGCCGTCGTATTTTGTTTATCATCGCGATTTGGAGTCACTACCTTCTTGTAAGTCGATAGTCCGGCTCGTTTTTTGGCTCGATGCACGGTTGTAGACGATACACCCAGCTTATTTGCGGCATCTCGGAGAGAGAGGTTAGGGTTTCGCTTGAAACTACCGGCAACTCTCTTTGTCGTCTCAGCGACTTCCGGTTTTCGATTCCATCCGACCCAGACTTCCTGGCTGTCGACAAACGTTCCCCAAACACTTTAATTACATTTGTAAGGGTTGATTTGGCAACTTTTAGCGATTTTGCCAGCTTTGCGTGCGAGTAGCTCGGATTTTCGTGATGCGCGAGCAAAATTTTGATACGCTGCTCTTCTTGCTTGGACGGCATTTTGACAACTGAAGAGTGAATTCCAAAATCAAAATAGGAACAACATTCTACACACACACCTTCAAAATGAGGGGTGTTCAGGTTTTTTAAATGAAAAATTGAAAGAATTTATATTGACCAAATTTTGACCGTATCACCCTTTAAACTGTAATCATTAAAAAATGTATTTGTATATACAGTGGGGAGCAAAACCGAGTGCACGTTTTCACTTTTTGCAATATTTATTAAATAGAGAATGTCTAGTAAGGCCCATAAAGATTGGGTAGTTGATGACTGAAATAAGTTAAATGGTCTGATTAAACAAAAATAACCCGTTTTTAATCCAATGCAAATGAACATTACTGGTAACGACCTCCGAACATTACTAGTAATGACAAAGTCTCCGAAAACACCACATCACACAAACTGTTAAACATGGAGGGCGAAACCTCATGGTACGGGGATGGTGACACACTTGACCGTTGGTTCATGATAAGGAATCATGAAAAAAGGAGACTACCTTGATATTGTGTAATCAAATTAGCCTCGGTTTGTGGAGGCGTGCGCCTACCTTGAGAATAAAGTTTTTTTCAAAAAGACGGCAAACCCAAGCAAAATAGTAAGGAAATGGTCTCTAGTTAAAAGGCGCTTAAG
Source organism: Haematobia irritans (assembly GCF_050003625.1). Classification (NCBI taxonomy): domain Eukaryota; kingdom Metazoa; phylum Arthropoda; class Insecta; order Diptera; family Muscidae; genus Haematobia; species Haematobia irritans. The sequence goes on from NC_134400.1 coordinate 79,363,308, forward strand.
ATTACACCAAACAGCACCAAAAATAGCAATTAGTCGGATATTCCAAAAGAAATTAAAAACAAAAACTTAGCAGAAGTATGTCAAGACGAGTTAAAATCATAATTAGAAATAAAGGAAAAATAAAGGACTATGGACTATGCAAAACTGGATTCGGGCTTACTTTTATCTTATTTTAATAAATGTATTAGTATAGGTATATAGTTTATCTGAATGTACAGTTTTTTTTATCATGAAATAAAGTATAAATGAAATAAATTTTGTAGCAATTGGACCCAATAGACGATTTTTATTAAGCAAATAAAGCATACTCTCAGCATGCACTCGGTTTTGCTCCTCACTGTACATTGTACTCAATAGGATTTCATGTCCTTGGAGAATCTTCTCTAGCAAATAGTAACTTCAATATAAAATTCGTTTCTAGGGTACAATGAAGGGAAAACATTTGACCAGAAGTCATGCAATGCGAGAGGCTACGTCCCCACCACGAACTCCTACGCCGAGGGCATCCGAGTCATCGACGCACTCTCAATTGTCACCGAATGGTTACCAACAGCAACAGTCAACTCATCATCATCACATGGATGTTAACGATACTACCAATAACAATAGCAATAATAACAATAAATTGCATACACAATCATCGGCAACTAGAGGCAATTCTCCAATAATCGATACACCGTCTGTGATCATGTGCAATGAAACTGAATTTCCTAAACTCACACCACCCAAATCGAAGGGTGGTGGTGGTGGCGGCGGAGGTGGTAATGGTAGTGCAAGCAGTGTAGGCGGAAATAGTGTCCACAATAGCAATCAGCAACAGCATCCACCCACGCAACGTTCTAACAGTAGTAGTAACAACAATAATGCTGAGGGTAACAGTAAAAAGACAAATGGAGATGCTTCTGCAACCACTAACGATGCGCACAACAAACCTACAGTCAATGTTGTCAGTACGAACTTGGTCTGTACAAATAAAGTTTACAGCCAATCCCAGCAGCAGCAGTCATACAATGCTGGAAGTGCATTACAAAAGGCATTGAAAATCTCCGATAATTCATCGCAACCTCAACATGGGACCCCATCTCCACAGACCCCCACATCATCATCTGTTTACAATTCTCCAATGAACTACCAACTTCATCCCAATGAGGGAAGTCATCAGCAACCTACGTCGTATATCGTCTACGATAAGGAGAATCGTTGTCCGAGAAACGATAGTCAAAATAGCGTAAACTCTAGCGATGAGATGCATTTCATGGACAGCCAGCAACACGGTCAACAGCAACATCATCAGCAACAGGCCCAACATCACCAGCGTACGGGTGGTAGCAAAAAACATCGCACAACCTCTAACTCGAAAGGTTCAAAGCCACGTTTGAAGAACATGAGTGGTGCAGGGTCAAGTAGTGGAAACGCCTCCAACAATGGTGCTGGGGGCGGAGGCAATGGAGGTCCCTGTGGAGGTGGCAGCTTAGACGGAAGCCTGAACAGCAGCAACAATACATCTGGATTCATTTCGAGAGGTGTGTGTCCGATGAATTTTCAATAATTTGTATCTATTTTTATTTCTTTAGTCTTCACAAATTCAGAAAATTCCAATGAACAGTACACAGATCACGGTGGCACAGATTTGCTCAGTTTCTTCAAGGAGACACTTAACAAGAACGTCAAAGATCGCCAGTTTCTGCTGAAGGTTGAAAAAGACCTCATTGAGTTTGTGCAAGAAGGAAGGTGAGTAATCCCATTTCATATTGGCACTTATTTACATTTCTTCCTAATCAAATAGCCGAGGCGAGATTCGCTTTCCTCAAGCGTCATCGTACAATCGCATGCTTATACATCGAACTGCTGCCTTTTTTGGAATGGAGCATAATGTTGACACAGAGACGCAACAGTGTGTTATTGTAGCGCCTACCAAAAATACTCGCATACCAGATGTAAGTTTGTTTTGTGTTACCATCATGGGTTGGCCTTTATACGCATTTCTTTCAGATACGCTTCAAAACGCTGGTCATTCCCAATCGAGATGACTCTCGCAAGTCCATACTTAAACGTGATACACACAGTTTCGATGAGGCACGACAGAGTAGCTATTTGTGTCCCGATCGTGGTGCCATGTTGGACCGAAAGGCAAAAAGTTTCGAAGAACGCGAAGAAGATTATGATCGCGCCCGCTCCCGTATCTTCAATCGAACTCAAAACGAAGCCTGTGGTGGCAGTACGGATGATGACAACAATTATATAAGTTGGACGAGTTCCGTCGATCAACAACAGTTTTCGCGTAGTCGTTCAAGTGGAAAAGTACTAAAAATCCAAAGTGTATGTTTGCCTTCTGAAAATATTCTTAATCTAGGTCGGGAAATAATTTTTGTTGTGTTCTTACAGTCGCCTGATGGCCGCGCTGGAAGTGTGGTCCCCAAGGGAAGTAGTTACCCCAATTACGGTTCCACACAGAGCGGTGCTCCACTAATGCGCGGTGATTCGGTTAATTCGAATAAGGGCGGTGGTGCCAATAACAATAATCGCATATTTTCCAAGCAAGACTCAGGCGCAGGAAGTGCCAATACTTCATGGCGCCTGTCCCCATCCAGTAGCGGGTAAGTGTTTTGTTGGACATGAAAATGAAACCAGTTCAGAGTGAACATTTCTGCCATCAGTTATTTAAGTGATCGTTTTTCTTTGTGCCATCAAACAATAGAAAAATTAATTATGTACAATCAATTGTTTAGCTATAAAACCCAAACACAATCGGCTCATTCCGACTCTGTGACACCATCTCCGACCGGTGGTTATGGCAGTGATGATCTCACGCCAGATCATTCTTCAGTCATCGCGAATAGGGAGATCATTGATGCATCAACATCGCTGCCTGGTGGACTTGTATGGGCCGTCACAGACATTACAAATGTACCCAAAGGCAGTGTTCTTATCAATCCACAAACCCTACAGCCAATCCTTAATTCAGACGGGTAATTTGCAAAATTTTAATCCAATCCAAAAATAACAAAAACAAAAAAATACAAATCTACTATATCTCAATTTAAGTTAAGCAAAAGCATATCACTAATCCCAAAACAAAGCAAAAACAAACGCAATTGATATTGTCCGCGAAAATGTTTCCACTTCAGAAATTAATGGAATATTGATGCAATGGTATAAAAACTAAGCAATAACAATTCAACAAGTGATTGTGTAACAACATTACAAAATGTAATCGAAATATGGCGCGAGAATTTCTTGGTCATTTCGAGTCTAATAAAAACCTTTTGGATTTACGATCCCTCACAATATTATAAATTAGCAATAACTTTAAAATGACACTGTCATTTGAACCGAAATACAATGGGAGGGAAAATTGTGTAATACTAGGTTAACACTTTTTCATAGAAACGAAATCGCCTTCAGTTATTCCATATATAGAGAAAATTAGGTCGCTTAGAGGTTCGACCCACTTGCATACTTGACGATTACAGCTTAATCATGTATTCCAGCCTAATCGCTTTCCGAGATTGTTCAAATAATTTAGATTTGTGACATTGGGACGGCAATGCATAAACATTTTTAAACCATAAAAAAGATAATACACCGATAAAAAGACCATAATCGTACGTTAATAAGATTTTGACTTAAGCAAGTAGACAGAAATGATATCAAGCGGCATAATTATCATACAGGTTTTGATAATTATCAATCATAGGTATGTACGTTACACATGAGTCAGGTGAGTCAATTTCATGCGTGCAAAACTAAACTCGAGGAACGAAAAAAGTATTCAAATACGAGGCGGTTCGGAAACTTCTTAGCCTATCAATGAAAGAGAATAGTTAGTTTTTTCAAACATATTTTTATTTTTCAATATAATCTCCTGAAACTTCAATACACTTAGTCCAACGCTATTCTAGCAATGCTATCCCTTGGTTAACATAGTTTTCGTCTAGGTCTTCAAAATAGTGGTTTACAACTGTAATTGCATCTTCATTTGAGGTAAAACGCTTGCCAGCAAATATTTTTTTTAAATTTGGGAACAAGTAAAAGTCACTGGGAGCTAAATCAGGAGAATAAGGTGGGTGGTCAAGCAACCCGTACTTTAATTCGTTGATTTGAGCCATTGTTAAAACACTCTTGTGCGCTGGTGCGTTGTCTTGATGAAAAATTATTTTTTTGTGTTGTAAGCCAGGACGTTTTTCTCGAATTTGTACATTTAATTGATCCAAAAGTATTGTTTTGCAGATAGTCAATCAATAAAATACCTTTGAAGTCCCAAAAACCGTTGCCATAACCTTACCAGCCGATTGAATTGTTATTGCCTTCTTTGGGGCACTTCCTCCAGCTTCAGTCCATTGTTTGGATTGTTCTTTTGTCTCTGGAGTATAGTGGTGGATCCATGTCTCATCAACAGTTATGAAACGACACTTAAAATCCATTTTATTTCGCTTAAACGACCCAAACAAGCTTATGCGTTTTTGATCGACTGTTAACAAATGCGGCACCCATCTTGCAGAAAGCTTTTTCATCTGTAGTTCTTCATGCAAAATTAAATAGACTCGATCATTTGAGATGCCCATGATATTAGCAATTTCACGCACTTTTATTCGTCGATCATTTAATACCATATCATGTACTTTGGCTACAATTTCTGTTGTTGTTGCTGTTTTTGAACGTCCACTACGTGGTTCATCTTCAATGTTTGTACGACCACGTTTAAATTCAGCAACCCAAGTTTTTACTGTTGCATATGAATGAGCACTTTCAATAACACATTCACCATATCATTATGAATTTCTTGTCCCGATAAACCTTTTTTACACACAAAAAAATTTCACGAAAATTTTTCCAATTAGAATTTTAATTGAGTTTTAAAAAATATTCAATTAAAAATTTAATTGATTCAACACATTTTTTAATTGAAACAAAAATCAATCACAAAAGTAATAGTATCAATTAATTTTTTAATTGGATCAATTAACATTTTAATTGACCTTCAATTAATTTTTTAATTGATACTACCATTTCTGTGATTGAAGACATTTCAATTAAAAATTAATTGGATCAATTAATTTCGTGATTGAATCAGAAAATTTTTTTTTGTGTGTATGTAAATATTTAATGACAGCACGCATTTCTAATTTTTCCATTGTAACAAAATTGCGGATGCGTCTTTTTTGAACAGCTGTTTCTATATGAAGGAGAAACAAAATTAACATGTGTTCATAGCAGAGATGGAAGTTTCCAAAACAGTTTCTGTTTATACCGCGCTTTTTGTGCTAGGCTAAGAAGTTTCCGAACTGCCCTCGTACATCCTAACCTATATATTGTGTGGAATTGTATATATTTCATTTCCATGAATGAGGCTTGTCTATTAAGCGTAGTTATTGTCATGAGAATGATGTGGGGAATTTCTTTGTGGGTACATTTCCTTTACCGGTACCGGTACCATTTATTTTAAACAATTTTGTCCTTAATATTGTATAAATTGCTTTATTGGTTTTCCTGAAAATTTGTTGTACTTCTGTGTGATCTGCAGTCAAAATTACAAATCGAATTTGACCAAAAATTCAAAAAACTACAAATTGGAAGTTAAATAATATTTACCAGAGATGGAAGTTATGTTGGTAAAAAAATAAAGGGTGATACGGTCAAAATTTGGTTAAGGGAAAACGCGTGTAAATCGGTGAAATCGTTTATTTAAAAAATCAAATTATATTTCTCTTTTAAGTTCAATTAGTATAAAATTCAGGAAAAGTATTCAGTTAGGCTTTCGCTTTTCCAAATCCGAATTGCCGGGCCTCACGCTTGACACCTGCCATCAGATTTTGTACAGCCACCTTGTCCACCTTCTTCGCCGCAGAAAGCCAGTTTGCCTTGAACTGCTGCTCGTCCTTAGCAGGTTTTTTGGTCTTCTTTAGGTTCCGCTTGACAATAGCCCAGTATTTCTCAATTGGGCGGAGCTCTGGCGTGTTGGGAGGGTTCTTGTCCTTGGGAACCACCTGCACGTTGTTGGCGGCGTACCAGTCCATGGCCTTTTTACCGTAATGGCAAGATGCCAAATCCGGCCAAAACAGTACGGAACAACCGTGTTTCTTCAGGAAAGGCAGCAGACGTTTATTCAAACACTCTTTCACGTAAATTTCTTGGTTGACAGTCCCGGAAGCTATGAAAATGCTGCTTTTCAAGCCACAGGTACAGATGGCTTGCCAAACCAGATATTTCTTTTCGAACTTTGACAGTTTTATGTCCTTGAAAATATCTGCTACCTTTCCCCTTTCTTTTGCCGTATAAAACTCCTGTCCCGGAAGCTGCTTGTAGTCGGCTTTGACGTATGTTTCGTCGTCCATTACCACGGTCAAACTTCTTCAGCATCGTCGTGTACAGCCTCCGGGATCGCGCTTTGGCCGTCGTATTTTGTTTATCATCGCGATTTGGAGTCATTACCTTCTTGTAAGTCGATAGTCCGGCTCGTTTTTTGGCTCGATGCACGGTTGTAGACGATACACCCAGCTTATTTGCGGCATCTCGGAGAGAGAGAGGTTAGGGTTTCGCTTGAAACTACCGGCAACTCTCTTTGTCGTCTCAGCGGCTTCCGGTTTTCGATTTCCCCCCGATCCAGACATCCTGGCTGTCGACAAACGTTCCCCAAACACTTTAATTACATTTGTAACGGTTGATTTGGCAACTTTTAGCGATTTTGCCAGCTTTGCGTGCGAGTAGCTCGGATTTTCGCGATGCGCGAGCAAAATTTTGATACGCTGCTCTTCTTGCTTGGACGGCATTTTGACAACTGAAGAGTGAATTCCAAAATCAAAATAGGAGCAACATTCTACACACACACACCTTCAAAATGAGGGGTGTTCAGGTTTTTTAAATGAAAAATTGAAAGAAATACGTCAAGTTTATATTGTCCAAATTTTGACCGTATCACCCTTTACTGTGTAGTGTAAAACTATCTCTATTCTTTATTCTGTACTAAAATCAAATTGTTTATTGCAAATAAAAACTTAGTTTAATGCACTGTATTTTTTAAGATAGAACCACTATTTTTACAAAATAATAAATGTGGTATGCAGGTGTTCTTTTTACCATTTTGCATACTATATATTTTTTCTTCGGAGGAATCGATTATCTTGTGCATTTAAGGGCTAATATTGTGTAAATTTGGTGCCCTAGAATTTAGATTGCATAAAGCTCTGCGAGCTGTGAAATCATTGGATAAATCATAACGTGTCAACTTACGACTGACTGACATGAACACATTTCGTGTGGTGTGGAAAAGTTTCTTTACTTGAACGAGATTTAAGTAAAAGTTTTAGCTGGTTTTACGTAGTCACCTGAACTTCAGTCTATTGTAATATATTTAACGACATTTTCATAAATTTCTGGCTAATTGAAATGACAGTTACAGGTGTGGCAAACTAAACTGTAGTTCAAAATTTATGAATGAATATACGAGCTACTGCTTTTCTGTGTAGGGAAGTGTTTTTGATTTGATTTATTTGTGTATAGTTTATAAAATTTGTTAATTTTCCAGCAACAAATTAATTTGTACTTTTAACAACCATTGTTACAAAGAAGTTGTTTGCAAAGCTTGTTATCGGTATTAGCTTGAGTTGTAATACTCATATGTGTTACATATCGTTGGAGCCACCGTGTTGCAATCGTTAGCATGCCCGCCTTGCATGCACAGGGTCTTGGGTTCAAACCTATTTTCGTTTTTTAGCGGTGGATTATCCCACTTCAGTAATGATGGTGACATTTCTGAGTGTTTAAAGCTTCTCTAAGTAGTTTCACTGCATTGTGTTTCGGACTCGGCTATAAATAGGAGGTCTCTTGTCATTGAGCTTAACATAGAATCGGGCAGCACTAAGTGATAAGAGAGAAGTTCACCACAATGAACTGAATAGTCTAAGTGAGCCTGAAATATCGGGCTGCCTCTATACCTAATCTAACCTAGTTACATATCGAAATTTAATCGCTGAAAATGTCAGTCAAATGCGGCAAATATGAGAGAAGTTGTGCCACTATTAGTAAAAATGTTAAAAACATGCACGATTTTGGTATTTTAGTAAATTAGAATTATAATAATTCTAATCCCGATATTAATATAGTTTTATTAATCAGTAATTAGTATTAATTATGTATTAATTCTCTGGTACAACAAACGCGTTTAACCCTTATATTATGTTGGGGTCATTTGATGACCTACATCGTAGTTTGCATCAGCGCATTTCTCACTGTTGGAATATAAATAAAAGTTCTTACTAGTCAGTGCATGAATTGATGACTTGTACTGAATTCTTACTAGTCGCTGATGAAAATACAATGTGGGTCATCAAATGACCCCAACATAAAATAAGAGTTAAGAAACTAACATATTGAAAAATATAAATTTCTTCACAGGCATGATTTTCTGTATTCTCTTAAGAGTGAGCTCTTTGCTTGCTATCATAAACGTGTTCATACTCATTTTGTTCTAACGGTATTCTTCGCATACTTCTTTTAGCTTTCGTACATATTCTCAGCGATGTGTGCGTCACCAGCAGGGCTGCCAATTTGGCCAATTTATCGGAATTTTTACGATTTTTGATTAAAAAAAATAGCAGTTTCCGACGATATTTACTCCTTTCGAAAATTTGGGAAAATCGAGCGAATTCAAAGTCTGAATTCGATTTCGATTAAGATGACCGGTTAGTAAATAGGCTCCATTTGTTGAAATCGAACAATACATAGACCGACCGATGGACGGACGGATACGAATATGGCGTCTAAAATCAATATTTGTGGTAGGCAAATTGCGGGTTAGGATATATAATCTGAATGCATTTATTATTTTTATTGTTTAGAAGCTGAAATTTACAATATGCAAAGAAAGAGTTACTGGATGGAGTTTGCGAGCTTTTCGGCTATGACTTACTCCGAATGCGTAATACAAACATGTACTAATTATAATAGAATTGTGTGTTTTTATATGAAATAAATTCCTTTGTTTTGTTATTAACCAAAACATATGTTTTATTTTAATATTATTTAAATTCCCGATTTTTTTTTATTTTTGACGATTTTTAAAATGAAAGTGCCGATTATGACGATGTTTTCGAGAAAAAGTGACGATTTTTCTTAATATTTTATTGGCAGCCTTGGTCACCAGTCTTTGTATTTTTGCTTTCATATCGATAGCTGTCAACTATTTGCTTAACAATACAATTTGTTGAAAATCCTTGAAATTCTACTCTTTCCTCTGTTAAGTATCTACAAACACAATTCAACAACAAATGCCTCATATTCAATGAACAAATTTTTTGAGCATCACCAGATTTTACATACAAATAAAGTTTTTAATATTTATTTTGTGTGTACCAAGAAAACAAAAATTAATTTTATAAATTATATTTGATTTTCAACAATTTGAATTAAATTAAATCTTAACACTTAAACAAAGGGGAAAATATATATTAAATTGTTACATTATGGATATAATTTTTTTTTTGCTTATGCGTTTTATGGTGGGAGGTAGGTTCTCTCTGATACTAGGCCGTTAGCTCTTGGAGTTATGAGTTTCATTCATCTGTTAGATCGAGAAATCGTTAATCGATTGTATAGGTATGCAGGTTATTTTGTGTACATTATTTTATGTAGCTGCACCAAACTATATTTAACAGATTGTTCCCGATAGGACATACTAAAAATTTCCTTTAGTAGTATGTACACCCAAAGAAATTTGTTAGTAGGGACAGCAGAAAAGTCTGCTAAAACTGCAGAAAGTCTGCTGAAAAAGGGCCAGCTGTCACTGTTTGCTGAAATAGCAAACATTTCTGCTATTTTTTAAGCTCGATTACAGTAAAACATGTTTTATTTTGGCTGAAACAAATAAAAATGTCAACTGACATATATTGTTTTAACATAAGTAAAACAATATCTATAGTATTTGACCAAAAATCTGAATATTTATTGAATTGAGGCATAACAGCAAACAAACTGTTTGCTGATCGTATTTAGGAGCTTGTAAGTATATTACAGTGCAAAAATATACCAAAAACTACTTTTGGTTCTTAAATATGCTTTGAGGAAAAATTTATAACCTAAAAATTTTCTAATTTGTTGTTCATTAGGTCCTGAAGTACAAAAATATAACATTGTTTCTGCATAGTTTTCATACCATTTCGCATCATATTCTCCAAAAGGTATGTGGTGGTAAATAAATTTATCATGGTAGACTGCTAGACAATTTTGCACATTTTACAAAATGTATTATTTCGTGTTTATGTCCATATTTATGCTTAAATCAGTTTTAACAGCATCATTATCATTTTTAATGTCACATAAAAATTTTGAGTTAAACCTATAAAAAGGCATTTCAATTGTAAATACACTGAAAGAACAGTTTTCTTTTCCAGGTAAAAAAAAGTTTCCTTAAAAGCAAATAAACAAGATTAGAGACAATCGTTGCAATACTCATCGTAAGTTCGGTTTTATTTGCTCTTCACGAAAACACTATATAAGAAAGGAGAATTTCGTTTGTCTAAAATTTCGTTCCCGAAACAAGTATTATATCTTTATGTGTACAAATTCTAAGCGTCCCAGCCAACGTAATTAAAATTTCGACTCAAAATTTTCAAATGACAGTCAAGGTTAGGTTAGATTAGCGTTACTGTTGTGCCACTTTAGTGCCACATTTGCCACTGTTTGTTTGTGCCACTAAATGTGATACTTTTTACGATTTTGTGCCACTATTACAATAATGTGTGCCACTTTTTCAAAGGTTTAAATTTTATGGGATGTTAAGACCATAAAGAGATGTGTTATTCAGAAAATTTAATATTATGCTCCAACGATTGTTCCAGTTCGGCAGACTATAATACTGAAGCTGAATGTTGGACAGTATTGAAGCATTACTTTATTATAGAAAAGTTGGAAGAAATATGTCACACGAAATTCGGGGATGTAGAAAGAATCCAAAATGCACTAGTTTATATTCTCAAAAGCATGAATACCTTTAACAAAACATTCTAAAGCAAATCCTTCCAAATTGTTTATTTAATATACTTAACCAAAAATATTCTATTGCAAATCAAACCTCTGTAACGAATACACAAGCGAATACTTCAAGCACACGCCACACAATTCGAGTAGTAACTTCATTGTCCATTTCTCAACCGAGTGAAATATAAACCTTGCACATTGTGAACCAAAACAAATAGAACCCAGTAAAGCAAGCACCAAACAATGTTTTGAAGTATTCGAATGTAATCGGAATTCCAAATCCATTTGTTTTATAATTTCCATTTCTGTGTAGATGAAGTTATTTCGTTTTCTCAACTAAAGGGTGATTCTTTTGAGGTTAGGATTTTCATGCATTAGTATTTGACAGATCACGTGGGATTTCAGACATGGTGTCAAAGAGAAAGATGCTCAGTATGCTTTGACATTTCATCATGAATAGACTTACGATCTGCCACAACGTCGAATTTTCAGTGAATGGGCCCTAGAAAAGTTGGCAGAAAATCCGCTTTTTTATCGACAAATTTTGTTCAGCGATGAGGCTCATTTCTGGTTGAATGGCTACGTAAATAAGCAAAATTGCCGCATTTGGAGTGAAGAGCAACCAGAAGCCGTTCAAGAACTGCCCATGCATCCCGAAAAATGCACTGTTTGGTGTGGTTTGTACGCTGGTGGAATCATTGGACCGTATTTTTTCAAAGATGCTGTTGGACGCAACGTTACGGTGAATGGCGATCGCTATCGTTCGATGCTAACAAACTTTTTGTTGCCAAAAATGGAAGAACTGAACTTGGTTGACATGTGGTTTCAACAAGATGGCGCTACATGCCACACAGCTCGCGATTCTATGGCCATTTTGAGGGAAAACTTCGGAGAACAATTCATCTCAAGAAATGGACCGGTAAGTTGGTCACCAAGATCATGCGATTTGACGCCTTTAGACTATTTTTTGTGGGGCTACGTCAAGTCTAAAGTCTACAGAAATAAGCCAGCAACTATTCCAGCTTTGGAAGACAACATTTCCGAAGAAATTCGGGCTATTCCGGCCGAAATGCTCGAAAAAGTTGCCCAAAATTGGACTTTCCGAATGGACCACCTAAGACGCAGCCGCGGTCAACATTTAAATGAAATTATCTTCAAAAAGTAAATGTCATGGACCAATCTAACGTTTCAAATAAAGAACCGATGAGATTTTGCAAATTTTATGCGTTTTTTTTAAAAAAAAGTTATCAAGCTCTTAACAAATCACCCTTTATAAGTTCGCTGCACACACATACACACCATTCCTATTTTGTTTATTGTTGGCACATACAATAAAAAGCACAGACACGCTCACAGCCTGCATTCATTGCAGGGCTGCCAATTTTCCCGAATTATCGGCATTTTGACGATTTTTTACTCACAAAATGGACTACTCCGATTTTTTCCGATTTTAACGATATTAGACACATAAGGTGTGTTCCTTTACTTTACTCGTAGTAAAAAGTAGTAAAAGAGAGAAATATTGAAAATCCTCTCAGATTGCTATATTTGTTAAATGTACAGGAACGAAAATATAGTAAAAATTGTAAAAATGTCAAAAAACAATAAATATTTTCAAAACATGTAGGTAAATTAAATACTTTTATATCGAAATTTTTTTGACAAATGGCAGATTTTTTGCAGGAAACTTTGAAATCCTTATTACGATAGAAAGAAGCTATGGTTTTTACTTTGTTAGAAAAAGTACTCCTTTTGCAAAATTTTTAATCAAAGTAAAACTCTGGCTTCTGGGCTATAAAGTAGAGTAATAGCGCATATTATCAGTATCTTATAAGGTGGGGTTTTTCATTCCGTTTGTAACACATACAAATAACGAATTCTGACTATAGAAAATATATATAGTCTTGATCAGGGAGAAATTATAAGACGATGTCTCTCTGTCTGGCTATCTGTTGTAATCAGGCTACTTCCTTCAATAATGAACCTATAGTGCTGAAATTTTACCAGACACGTTTTTCTTCTACATGCAGGTCAATTTTGAAGATGGGACTACTTCGGCCTAAGTTTCGATTTTGCTTCCATATGAACCGACCCCCCAATTGGGGTCTTCAAGACATAGACATTAAAACTTTTATCCGATTTGCATGAAATTCAAAACGTAGAGGTACTTTTGGTCCATTAAAGGGTGTGCCGAATTTGGTGTGAGTCGGTCAATGTTTTGGTACTTGTTTCGAAACAAGTGGTATTGGTTCGGCATTGTTTTGAAATTTCAAATTGTGGAGTCTACACGTTAAATCTAAAGCACAAAGGTGCACAAAATTTTCCTCCAGAATACGTAGAATTTTATAAGGAATGTAGTCCTTCTAGACTCAAAATACAGACCCCACTTTGTTCAAATTTTGCAAAAAAATAAATTGTAAGGCCCTATCTCGCAAATATTAAATATATTCGCACACATACACAATCTTTTTATGGTAGTTTATAAGTTCTATCCAGCAAAGCAAAAATCATGAAAATCGGTCCATAATTGCGCGTTTACCAAGTAACACTAAATTTCATACATCCGAGGTGTCCAACTTCCAACGTCTATAGACCAGCCCGTGAATCCACTAGGGACCTACAAACCTCTAAATATAGAGAAAAACATTTCAGCTTTGGCACAAAGAAAAAAATTATGATGATATATTAATCCATTAAAAAGTTACAGAATTATTTCCAAAAAAAAAAAACGATTTGGAACTACTTTAGTTTCGAAAATTTGAAAACAAGTAATTATTTTTGTCATGACATATCTACAACCTTTACTCGAAAAAATTTGTCGAGTAACTTGTAGTAAAAAAATTTTAAAAGAGACATGCATTTTGACATTGTTCTCTTAAAATTGTTTACTACTTCTACTATTTTTTGGGGTTGAGGAACGGTTTCTAGTAAAAACTAGTAAAAGTAGTAACTAGTAGTACGTAAAGGAACACAACTATAGTTTATGGAGTTTAAGTTTTTACATTTTGAAGAAATTTTTGAAAATATTAAAATAAATTTGAAAAATGTTGGGAAAAAACAGAACGTGGAGTACTTTGGCTTTTCGACTTTTGTCAAAATTCGTACAAATAATCATGATTCTTCCAAACTCCACAGCAAACGTAGACATTTTTAAGCAAAAAACTAAAATTAGATGATAGCTGGAGAATAATTCATTGGATGGAATATTCTGTTCAAAAAACAACCTAAAATGAAATAACTCAAATTGTTTTAATACCAAAATTGATAATGATTTACACAGAATGTGCAATAGAAACTTTTACTAATTATGATAAAACTCTAGTACATACAGTATAAAAAATAACCATCATAAAAAACATGGGACTTTTTCTTTAGTTTCAAACTATATTATTAAAAATGTTACTCAATTAATAAGAATATTTTAGAAAAATAGATTTTTTATACAAAAGTTACGAAATATTTTTGTTTAACAAAAAAATGATTTTTATGGTAATGTTATTTGTATACAAAACTGATTTCTTTATTTACTTTGTTTTTAGTTTACCCAAAAAAATACGTTTAATTTTAATATAGTTTATATTACCGATTTTTTGACGATTTTTAAAATGCAAGTGCCGATTATGACGATTTTTCTTGAAATTTTATTGGCAGCTCTGATTCATTTACTTCTGCCAATCAACTGATCGACGATTGTGCTTGTCTTTTGTTTGATAGTTACTTCGTGTCTCATGCGAAGTTTCGTCGTTGCTAAAGCAAAGTATTCTATCTTCACTAAAAATGTTTTGATTTACTCGTATCGTGACGATTACTTCAAAACCAAAATATTGAAAAGAAATGTAAAACGATTCCTTTTGAATGTGATGGCTCTGCAATGCTTGACTCTGTAATCGCTTTACAGTGGTTTTGTTTTATTCATTAATCGAAGTATTCGAAATATTCATGGAGTGTATTGCCTTCACTAGAACATCGATTACTTCGAATAGGCTTGGCCTGGCCTTTGTTGCAAATATACATAAATATAAAAAAAGATTTATATTGCAATTAATTTATATCGCAATTAGCAGATATTGACTATAAATTTCTTTATATATTAAAGAAATTACGAAAATATACATAGGACTCGAAACCAAATCACAAATTATTTCAGAAAACATCCCTGAAACTCATATTATTACAGTTAAAACAATAATTCTAAAATTTTATTCTAAAATTGTGTTATAATTTTATCACGAATTGATATAAATGACAAAAAAATAATAATAGAAGATTCTTACATCCATATTTCTTAAAAACCAATGATTATTATTTTAATATCGTAAATAAACTTAAATACATAATTAAAAATCCCAATGATTTTATAAACACATAAAAACCAATTTTAAAGAGCCTTTTTCCAATTTGTATGAATTCGCAAAATATATTTTAGCTTTACCTCATAGCAGTATTTATTTTAAAACTTTTTTTATAAGTTAATAAAAATAACTGTGACACTTTTTTAAATTTCCCGACGGTAACGCTGGTTAGGCTACATGCTTTTAGGAGACAAATTTGAACTTTTTTCTGATTTTTTTGCTTCATGTGTTAACGACAACTCCTATTTTTGAGCGCTTTTTAGCTTTGTGGTCAAGATACAAAATGTCAATTACACTAGTTTACACTGAAAATGTACACATGATGGGAGTCGACTTTTCTTATGTATTCTGATCTGCTGAATTCGAAAAAAATGATTAAAATTTTTTAAGTTTTTGGGATATCCCGTTATTTTTAGTTTTTTCGCTCTTTTTTCACTAAATAAATTATATCTCAAGTTAGAAATGTCCGATTATATCGTTAAATGAATGATATTAATATGACGAATAATCGTGTATAATAGGATCTGTGATAACTTAAGTGTTTCAAAACATATCGATGCGAAAAAGCCAAATTTTCCAAAAAAAATCGTATTTTACAATGAACCTTTTTTCTAACGTAAGTAATAACAGGTTGGCTGATAAGTCCCCGGTCCTTCGGTTTTGCCTCAAAATAGGCCTCAGTTTCGGCGATCACCTCTTCATTGCAGCCCAATTTTTTCCCTGCGAGCATCCTTTTGAGGTCTGAGAACAAGAAAAAGACGCTGGGCCAGATCTGGAGAATACGGTGGGTGGGGAAGCAATTCGAAGCCCAATTCATGATTTTTTTGCCATCGTTCTCAATGACTTGTGGCACGGTGCGTTGTATTGGTGGAACAACACTTTTTTCTTCTTCATATGGGGCCGTTTTGCCGCGATTTCGACCTTCAAACGCTCCAATAACGCCATATAATAGTCACTGTTGATGGTTTTTCCCTTCTCACGACAATCGATAAAAATTATTCCATGTCCATCCCAAAAAACAGAGGCCGTTACTTTGCCAGCGGACTTTTGAGTCTTTCCACGCTTCGGAGGTTCACCGGTCGCTGTCCACTCAGCCGACTGTCGATTGGACTCAGGACTGTAGTGATGAAGCCATGTTTCATCCATTGTCACATATCGACGGAAAAACTCGGGTGTATTACGAGTTAACAGCTGCAAACACCGCTCTGAATCATCAGCACGTTGCACCCTGAATCGTCAGCACCCATTTTGCTCAGAGCTTCCGCATATCCAAATATTGATGAATGATATGACCAACACGTTCCTTTGATATCTTTAAGGCCTCTGCTATCTCGATCAACTTCATTTTACGGTCATTCAAAATCATTTTGTGGATTTTTTTGATGTTTTCGTCGGTAACCACCTCTTTCGGGCGTCCACTGCGTTCACCGTCCTCCGTGCTCATTTAACCACGCTTGAATTTTGCATACCAATCAATTATTGTTGATTTCCCTGGGGCAGAGTCCGAAAACTCATTATCAAGCCAAGTTTTTGCTTCCACCGTATTTTTTCCCTTCAGAAAACAGTATTTTATCAAAACACGAAATTCCTTTTTTTCCATTTTTTTCACAATAACAAACTAATATAAAAATAATATGCATTTAATACTAGCAACGCCATCTATGTGTCAGACCGGGGACTTATCAACCAACCTGTTATATCTCCCATAATAATAATTTTATTGTTTAGCTTCAAAAGATACAAATGATGACAAACAGGCTTCTCCGAAAGATTTGAAAAATCAAACATATACAACAAGGATAATTACAAAATGGCCCAAAAATTTAACAAAACGATATATGACCTTTTCAGCAAAACTAAGACTAAGATAAAAATGGACAAATCAAATGTAGTATATAAAATAAAATGCGATGGGGTCGAAAACAATCCATGTCCGATGGCTTATGTTGGCACCACTAAAATCCAATTAAAAACAAGACTTTCTGCCCACAAATCCGACCAAAAGATGAAAGACAAGCCCTTAAACAAAAAACGGCCCTTGCAGCACATTGCAAACTTCGGCCAGGAAGCAAGAAACTTAGAGGAATTCAACTTTTGTAGGCCTTGTCGCTTTAAATTGTAATTTTTCCTCCACTTATCACACATGTCGGCCAAATCCATTGGCGCTCTGTTCAAGCATTCCTTTTACGCTTAGGGAACGAAATTGTCAATTTGATGACTTCTGATGTTTCGTTTATTGAACTTTTGGAGGGGCCGCGTCGTCCTATTTTCACAAATTTCCGCATGGATTCCATTTCCACACCTTGGTATTAAGTAGGGGTAAAACAAGAAGTATTATTTCCTATTTAAAACATATTTCAAAACATAAAATAATTATAACAATTATTTCTATAAAACGATGTGACGACTTTTGAGATGACGAACATTTTTTTGTTAGTATATAGACGCTACGTTTGTTAATAGATGTATGCAAAATCAATTTAAATATGCCGAAATACATATTTATTGGCAAGTAGCCATTTTAAACTATTAAACTTTATTTGTACTTACCTTTTGAATATTTGTATGCTGTCTCAACTTTTTTATTCATAATTTATAAAGCTACTTCGCTGTCACTTAGGGTCTAAGCGCACAATAATACTAAAATAATTTGGCAAATAATATGCAAGCGAAGCCAAAAACACAAACTCGAAATCAAAACTTACACACATACACACCCACAATGTTTCATACATGCGAAAAACATTTTTTAGTGTTAAAACATCTGTAAGAGTAACAAGGAGAGCAAAACTTTATTTTGCATTTCAATGTGTTCGTAAATGAGTATCAAGTAAAAGTGTTCTTATTTTAAGCCAGATTCGGCTTAAGATAGCAACCAAACACACACGATGCTCTGAACGTATAACGATCAAAATATCAAGTTAAACTTGTCTTATTTTAAGCCATAGTCAACTTAAGATAGCAAACAAAATGGAAGCAACTAACATTACAAGCAGAACAGTTTTTGGGGGTTGAAAATCGATGAGAGCATCGAGGAGAACAAAACTCTATTTTGTGCTCTCATTAGCTAGGTTAGGTTAGGTTAGGTTAAAGTGGCAGCCCGATTAAGATTCAGGCTCACTTAGACTATTCAGTCCATTGTGATACCACATTAACTAAAAGTTCCTATTACATATGGGCACTTCTAGTTTTAACCGCTGAACCTTCTTGATTATTTTTCTTTGTTGAACCAACCAGATTGTTCCAAAAACAGTAGCAGACTGCTTAAGTTAACGTTTTCCAGATCCGCCAGTAATCTGAAGCTATATGCTCCTAAAAGTTGCTTGCGCTTTACACAAAATGCAGGACACTCACACAAGAGGTGTTTAATTGATTCTTTTTCCTCCGCATCATGACAGCTCATACAATAGTCATTATACTTCGCGCCAATAGTTTTTGCAAAATCACCTATCAGGCAGCGACCCGTTATAGCAGATATCAGGAGTGATATCTGACGTCTCGAGAACATTAGCATATCTAGTGTGCGGTTTAAGTTGAAATGGGGCCATATTTGCTTGGTGTCGTTACAACCCTTGCAATTCTCCCATCGAACATTTGCCATCATAACAGCCTTCTCACGCAGCATGAGCTTGCAGGTAGCTAGGGGCATACCAACAAATTCTAGTTCCCCTGGAATATGTAAGGTAGTCCCTAGCCTTGCCAACTCATCCGCTTCGCAGTTCCCCGGTATGTTCCTATGGCCAGGCACCCATATTAGGTGAATATTGTACTGCTCAGCCATCTCATTGAGAGATTTGCGGCAGTCGATGGCCGTTTTCGAGTTGAGGAACACAGAGTCCAAGGATTTTATTGCAGGTTGACTGTCTGAGTATATATTAATGCCCACATTTTTTGGAACATTACTTCTCAGCCAATTCGCCACCTCTCTTATTGCTAATATTTCAGCCTGAAAAACACTACAGTGATTAGGTAATCTTTTCGCTATTCGAAGTTCCAGATCATTAGAATATACTCCGAACCCCACTTGTCCATCCAATTTGGAGCCATCAGTGTAGAAATCTATATATTCTTTATTCCCCGGGGTCTGTGTGCACCACGCCTCACTGTTGGGGATTAGAGTCTCAAACTTTTTGTCGAAAAGTGGACTCGCCAAAGTGTAATCCACTACGTTAGGCACATCTGGCATTGTTTTGAGGACAGAACTGTGACCGTAACCTTTTTCCGACCACAGCGATAGTTCGCGCAACCGCACAGCCGTTGTTGCAGCTGACTGTTTGGCCAAAATGTCTAAAGGCAATAGATGCAGCACGACATTAAGGGAATTTGTTCCTGTCTTGCTGAATGCGCCTGAAATACACAAACACGCCATACGCTGAACTTTATCTAAACAAGTCGGTTTCTGAAGTGCCGGCCACCAGACTATAACACCATATAGCATTATAGGTCTAACCACTGCCGTGTATAGCCAATGCACAATTTTTGGTTTCAGTCCCCACTTTTTTCCTATTGCCTTTTTGCACGAGTACAAAGCTACAGTTGCCTTTCTCGCCCTTTCTTCAATATTAAGCTTAAAGTTCAGCTTCCTGTCCAAAATAACGCCAAGGTATTTTGCACATTCACCAAAGGGAATTTCAATACCCCCTAAGGAAATAGGCCTAACCGTGGGAGTTTTGCGATCGTTGCAGTACATGACTAATTCTGTCTTTGCAGGATTTACCCCAAGACCATTGTCTTTCGCCCATTTCTCAGTCATCCGGAGGGCCCTCTGAATAATATCTCTGATTGTGGATGGGAATTTTCCCCTGACTGCCAGAGCCACATCATCTGCGTATGCCACCACTTTTATCCTTTCTTTTTCTAGAGTAACCAGAAGGCTATTTATAGCAACATTCCAAAGAAGAGGTGATAGGACTCCTCCTTGGGGAGTGCCTCTGTTCACATACCTTTGTATGTTTGCTTGTCCTAGTGTGGCTGAAATACGTCTCTTCATTAGCAGTTCGTCTAACAGCCTGAGTATACATGGATCAACATTCAGAGTTGTCAGTCCATTTAATATCGAGCTCGGATGGACATTATTGAACGCCCCTTCGATGTCTAGAAACGCCACGATTGTGTATTCTTTGACAGATAGTGAGCTTTCAATAAAGCTGACTAGTTCATGTAGTGCGGTCTCAGTAGACCTGCCCTTCGAGTATGCATGCTGTCGTTTCGAGAACAAACTTGAATCGATGCTAGTTCTAAGATAAATATCTATCATCCTCTCCAGAGTCTTAAGTAGGAATGAGGATAAGCTGATTGGTCGGAAATCCTTCGCCCTCGAGTGAGAGGCTTTTTCCGCTTTAGGTATGAAAACGACTTTTGTTTCCCTCCACTTTCCTGGGATATATGATAAGTTGATACATCCTTTATATATCACCGACAACCAGGGGATAATTTTTTCAGTTACAGCTTGTAACTCCGCCGGAGTAATTCCATCAGGTCCAGGGGATTTGAATGGTCCAAAGCTATTTAGCGCCCATCTTATTCTAGTTTCCGATACAATTTCCTCGACAGGAAACGACCGCTGAGCAACTGTGGCACCGCCAGTACATGGTTCAACCGTCTGATTTCCAGGAAAATGTGTGTCCAATAGTACCTCCAGCGTCTCCTTACTGGACGTTGTCCAATTGCCCTCCGATGTTTTAATGAAACCTGGAGCGGAGTTGGTGGATGCTAGAACCTTCCGTAGTCTGGAAGCCTCGGACGTATTCTCAATACTGCTGCAGTAAGCATTCCAAGAGTTATGCTGAGCCTTTCTCAGTTCTCGCTTGTATCCTCTCAGATTCTTCTTGTAAGCGTCCCAGTCCTCAGGGGCTCTGGTGGACTTTGCCTTGTTAAAGAGCTTCCTGCAGGATTTCCTCATATTACTTAATTCCGTAGACCACCATGGTGGTCGATGTTTCCCCCTTGGCTTTCCTCTAGGGCATGCAGCTTTCAGTGAGATGTTGAAGGCCTTAGTAATCCGCTCCACTGCGTGTTCGATATCTTGCACATTTCTCATATTTGTCTCTGTTATTTCCGGTATCATCATATTGAACGATTCCCTATACCTATTCCAGTCAGCTTTCCTAACATTTGGCGGAAATATGATCTTGGTGATATGAACATCAAATTTGAAACTGATGTAGCGATGATCTGAGAAGCTGTGTTCACTTAAAACCTGCCACTCAGATATCATTTCATTTAGTTCTTGCGAGGCCAAGGTGATGTCCAAAACCTCTTGCCTGTTTTTAGTGACAAAGGTTGGGACATCTCCCTTGTTGCAAACTACCAGATTAGTACGCAAAATAAACTCTATTAGCGACTCTCCCCTTGCATTAGTATCACTACTTCCCCATATACTATGATGTGCATTCGCATCGCATCCCATAATGAGTTTCGCCTTTGTTTTCAGTGACTCCTCCACTAAGGTCTTAACGGCATATGGAGGCATCTCCCTGTCATGTCCCATGTAGACCGAAGATACCCAATATTTGCATTTGGCTATTTCTAAACTTGCAACGACAGTGTCTGTATTGCACATTGAGGGAAGCAGAAACAAATTGAGCTCGTTTTTAGCAATTATACAGGCTCGATTTACATCATTACCAGTATACTGCAATAGTTTGAACCCCGGAGTACTTAATTCACATATTTTGTTTTTGTAAACATATGGTTCTTGAATAAGAACTATATCTATGTCCCCTTTCATCAGGAGAACTTTTAAGGCAGCACATGCAGCCTTACAATGATGAAGATTTATCTGGAGGATCCGTAGGACCATCGAGATTTTCAACAACCGTCACATCAGCCGCTTCGATCGAGTCATCAAGAATGTCCTCTTCAGAGATATCGGTGACTCTCTCAATAACCATAGGTTCGACTTTGGTGAGTTCTGAGGCAATAGAAGCCTCCTCACGCATACGGTATCTATCCATGTCTTCAACTTTGGTATCTCCCTCGACTTCGCAAGAGGATCCGCTTACTTCTGATTCAGACAGAGGCTTGTCCATTTCTGAATCCTTTAGCTGATCGTTTTTATACACCTTCATTTGGATATAATGAAAGCCATAACATACACGGCCCTGGGACTTTGCCAGATGTGGCAAAGACTGAGTGTTCAATATAAACACTGCATGCCGTCTTGGTCCATCCACTTCATCCAAACGGCCAACCTTCCAATCAGCTGTTGGAAGATCTGGATTGCATCGTTTCAGTCTATTTAAAATAGATTCAGGGTCAGAAGGGTTTGCAGGTATCCAGGCATGTGCTCTAGGTCTAGCCGGTATGTCTTTCTTCTCGACTAACTCTAGAGCAGCTCCTTCCCAAACTTCACCAATTAGTATCAGAGCAGCTTTAAAACATTCTATAGACCTCTGGTCCTCAAATGCGACTAGCTTAAATCGTCCTTGATACCAACCAGCCTCTTGGTGTCGAGGATCTGGGCCGGGAAACTTTTCCAGTACCTGTGAGTAGACGACAGATAGAGCATTCTCAATTTCCCCCCATTTTTGCTTTGGAACCATACCGTCCAATGCTCCTTTATTAATGATAGCCATCACAAGGCTATCTTTAGCAACTGAGGCAAACGATCTTTGATCCCTTTTGGAGGATGGCAGCTCATCCGGCGATCGTTCCCTTTTTCCAGTCTCAAGAATTCCTTGAGCCCATTTTAAGGAATCGCTTTGTTTAGCCGACAACGTGCTTGGGTCGACTGATCCTAACTTCTTTAGGATAAACAAAGCATTTCTGCGTTCCTTGAATCTCTTTCGTGAGGGATTACCTCCTTTTGATGTCGTTACCTTAGAAAAAGTTCGACTTGTCAGTGTGTCGCCACCTGTCGACCCGTCTACAGGTCGACTAATTGGGCCTAACTCTTGGTCATTGCCCAGATTTATAACTCCAGTCGATACCCGTCCACTGGGCCCTGAAGTTAGCAACCCAGTGGATGACTTGGAATTTCGCTGCATGGTGGCTTAATATCCCACCACACTTGAAATTCGTAGTAGGTACCTATTACTATGAGTTTATCCGCTATTGAAAAAACACGTCCGTTCCGTTCGACGGTTGAATAGCTAAGTCTCACTGGCATATTAAGTAAAAATTTTCTTGTTTTAATACAAAACAAGTTTAATTCAAACTTTAAGTACTTGAATTACACAAACAAGCACACTTTGTACTTAATATGAGTATAACTTAGTATTTGCGTACTTAAAATTTTAAGTGAGAATTCAGGCTAAAAATAAGAATTTGAAACTTGATTTTAGAAGTCCACTTTTCTTTGGGTGTATGTCATTGAATCATTACATCGGTTTTTATAGGTATTTGAAAAAGTTTAGTGCGATTCAGCGTGATGAGGTCCAATGGGACCTACCACTAATGACATTAGTGGTTTTAGCGCAGTTTAAAAAGCAGCGTAAAGATATTGCAATTAATAACACTAACATCCTTTCAGAAAATACCGTTATATAGAAGAATTTGTCATTTTAGAAGTTTCCATTGGTTTCGTTGCTTGGTAGTACATAATTTTATATCTTCCGTGGATATATCCACTACAGTGAAACTAAAAGTTCAAAAAAAGTTATTTGAACTTCATAGAAATCGTGGTCGATTTAAGTTATTATATTTCTATACATATTCTAGACCCATCAGCTCCTGGAATTTGGCAAGATGTGCCTCAAGACGGACCAAGTTTGAAGCAACCGCTATGCACATAATACTGCAAACAAAACGAACGCCACTAAAAAAATTGTATTGTTTCTCCTTCAAAAACCAGTTTGTTTAGAACATTCAACTACCAAAACAATATATTGTTGCTTGGTACGTATAAGGTACAACGCCTGTGACAAACATTAGGGCCTCTAGAAGACTCCACCTACAGTAAATAATCGAAAAATATCGTAGGGAAAACCTCATTACGCTGTTATAGCTTCCGTTGTTATCACATACACAAGGGTTAGATTTACTGGTTCCAACAGGGGGAAAGCTTATACCACTGGTACATCGTACATTGGTCTCTGATTGGCAATTTTTCATAGCATCCTTACGTCTTTGAAATACCCTCCCACATAATATTCAAACCACAAGTTACATTTTGCAAATTACACATAAATTATTTGATCATTTTCTCTTATAGCTGAGGATACATATCTATTGAATGCTACATTTTTATACCCTCCATCATAGGATGGGGGTATATTAACTTTGTCATTCCGTTTGTAACACATCGAAATATTGCTCTAAGACCCCATAAAGTATATATATTCTGGGTCGTGGTGAAATTCTGAATCGATCTAAGCATGTCCGTCCGTCCGTCCGTTGAAATCACGCTAACTTCCGAACGAAACAAGCTATCGACTTGAAACTTGGCACAAGTAGTTGTTATCGATGTAGGTCGGATGGTATTGAAAATGGGCCATATCGGTCCACTTTTACGTATAGCCCCCATATAAAGGGACCCTCAGATTTGGCTTGTGGAGCCTCTAAAAGAAGCATATTTCATCCGATCCGGCTGAAATTTGGTATATGGTGTTGGCATATGGTCTCTAACAACCGTGCAAAAATTGGTTCACATCGGTCCATAATTATATATAGCCCCCATATAAACCGATCCCCAGATTTGGCTTGCGGAGCCTAAAAGAGAAGCATATTTCATCCGATCCGGCTGAAATTTGGTATATGGTGTTGGTATATGGTCTCTAACAACCATGCAAAAATTGGTCCACATCGGTCCATAATTATATACAGCCCCCATATAAACCGATCCCCAGATTTGGCTTGCGGTGCCTAAAAGAGAAGCAAATTTCATCCGATCCGGCTGAAATTTGGTACATGGTGTCAGTATATGGTCCCTAACAACCATGCAAAAATTGGTCCACATCGGTCCATAATTATATATAGCCCCCATATAAACCGATCCCCCGATTTGGCTTGCAGAGCCTCAAAGAGAAACAATTTTCATCCGATCCGGCTGAAATTTGATGCATGGTGTTAGTATATGGACTCTAACAACCATGCAAAAATTGGTCCACATCGGTCCATAATTATATATAGCCCCCATATAAACCGATCCCCCGATTTGGCTTGCAGAGCCTCTAAGAGAAACAATTTTCATCCGATCCGGCTGAAATTTGGTACGTGGTGCTAGTATATGGTATCTAACAACCATGCAAAAATTGGTCCACATCGGTCTATAATTATATATAGCCCCCATACAAACCGATCCCCAGATTTGGCTTGTGGAGCCTCAAACAGAAGCATATTTCATCCGATCCGGCTGAAATTTGGTATATGGTGTTGGTATATGGTCTCTAACAACCATGCAAAAATTGGTTCACATCGGTCCATAATTATATATAGCCCCCATATAAGCCGATCCCCAGATTTGGCTTGCGGAGCCTCAAAGAGAAGAAAATTTCATCCGATCCGGCTGAAATTTGGTACATGATGTTGGTATATGGTCTCTAACAACCGTCGCTAACAACCATACCAAAATTGGTCCAATCACACAAAAATTGGTCCATATCGGTTCATAATCATGGTTGCCACTAGAGCCAAAAATAATCTACCAAAATTTTATTTCTATAGAAAATGTTGTCAAAATTTTATTTCTAGAGAAAATTTGTTAAAATTTTATTCGGTTCATAATAAAATTTTCATCATTGTCAATATTTTATTTCTATAGAAAATTTTGTCAAAATTTTATTTCTATAGAAAATTTTGTTCAAATTTTATTCGGTTCATAATCATAGTTGCCACTCGAGCCAAAAATAATCGACCAAGATTTTATGTCTATAGAAAATTTTGTCAAAAGTTTATTTCTATAGAAAATTTTGTTAAAATTTTATTTCTGTAGAAATTTTTGTCAAAATTTTCTTTCTATAGAAAATTTTGTCAAAATTTTTATTTCTATAGAAAATTTTGTGAAAATTTTATTTTCATAGAAATTTTTTTTATATTTTCTTTCTGTAGAAAATTTTGTCAAAATTTTATGTCTATGTACTTTGTCAAACTGAATTATATACGTATTGGATCGATCTTTTTTGATTTAATATATAGCACGTATGGACATACAATTTAGAAGATGCACTGAAAAAACAGTGAACCCACCAGGAAGAAATGTTTCGGTTAATTTTAGAAAATTTTGAATATTTGTAGAAAATTTTAACTAAACAGTATTACAAACGTTGGCATCACGCCGATGTCATCAAAATAAGTAAATATTTTTCGACAAATTCAAGAAAATTTATTAGACATAACTAAGTTTTTTCACTTGTTAAAGAAAATTTTGTAGTTTGAAGGAAAAACTTGGAGTTCAAAATTGCAAGAATGTCTTTAGTGATATACGAAGTTCATGATGGACGCATTTTTGGTAAAATTTACAAATTTAAAGAAATTCTGAACTATTTTGTGGAAGGTACGAATTTAGTTAATCATTATGCTTCATTTGAGTTTAGTTTTTTCCTCGGTTTTAGTTAATTTAACTAACGTAAACAAAAAATTATTAGCGTAAAGGAAACTTTCTCCAAACATAATAATTCCATGAACTAAAATAAAGTTAAATTGGCTTTAGTGAAATAGAGAGTTCACGTTTTTTTGAGTGTGGTGTTAGGAGGTTTTAAGATACCTTGCCATCGGCAAGCGTTACCGCAACTTAAGTAATTCGATTGTGGATGGCAGTGTTTAGAAGAAGTTTCTACGCAATCCATGATGGAGGGTACATAAGCTTCGGCCTGGCCGAACTTACGGTCGTATATACTTGTTTATATATATTTTTTAAATTTATTTATCTTTTATTATTTTTTTTTGTTTTATCTTATACATCTTATACATTTAATTTTATTTATTTTTTAATTTTTATATCATTTTAATTTCAATGTTTTATTTTTTGTTTTAATTCCATTACTATTCATTTTATATATTTGCTTACCATTTCTTATGAATAACCCTTTTTATAGTTTTTGCATTTCTACATATGCTAAACTTTTTCTTTTGAAATTTCATGTAAATAATTCCAGTTATTTTATTCTGTCTTGGTTTCACAATATCAAATGTAAAATTTACCACAATTATTACTTTTAGGTATTATAATGCTAATATTTTATATTAAAATCAAAGACAATAAAGTTAGGAAGATAGGAAACGTATGAAACTAACGGTGTTAGTTTCATACGTATACGTCAATAACACAGCATTAAAATGCAAATAAAAAGAAATTAACATAAATGCACGAAATAAATTTCCATAAAGGGGAAAATGTAATTTTTTTGTTGTTGCCTAAAATTTAATATTGTTTCATTAAGAAAATTAAGTTTTTCATTTAAAAACTAAAAACGAAAAACAAATAAAAAAAGTTACAAACATGTATGGAGCTAACATGGTAAATGCAACATTTGGTATGACGCAAGCCAATTTCCTATCTTCCTTAAGTTTATTGTATTTGATTAAAATGCTTGAATTAGTATATACAATGGATCACATTCGCCTGTACTGTAATTATAAAAATCGCATATTCTTGTTGTACATGACGTAAATAAATAATCAATCAATCAAAAAAGATAGTATATTTCTACTGTTTAAGAAAATTTCATAAAAATTGGATTTAAAAATTGTTAAAATGTTTAGCGCTGCGCAAAGATCAAGACAGGTACAATTTTAGTAAAATTTATCCATTTGAGAGACTTATGAACTCAATTTAAGAAAACTTCTCCCATTTCAGGATACTATGAACTATTTTATGTTTTATTAAAATTTTGCACTATATTGGTATACAACTTTTTTTCTTATTTGTAATTCACGCCATTAAGTTAGAAACAAACAAGTAAGAAAGTCTAAAGTCGGGCGGTGCCGACTATATTATACCCTGCATCACTTTGTAGATCTAAATTTTCGATACCATATCACATCCGTCAAATATGTTGGAGGCTATATATAAAGGTTTATCCCAAATACATACATTTAAATATCACTCGATCTGGAAGAATTTGATAGACTTCTACAAAATCTATAGACTCAAAATTTAAGTTGGCTAATGTACTAGGGTGGAACACAATGTTAGTAAAAAAATATGGGAAACGTTTAAATCTGAAGCAATTTTAAGGAAACTTCGAAAAATTTTATTTATGATTTATCGCTCGATATATATGTATTAGAAGTATAGGAAATTATTTTTACAACTTTTCGACTAAGCAGTGGCAATTTTACAAGGAAAATTTTGGCACGCATAGCAACAATGCTAATTCTACTCCCTGTGCAAAATTTCAGCTAAATCGGAGTTAAAAATTGGCCTCTACGGTCATATGAGTGTAAATCGGGCGAAAGTTATATATGGGAGATATATCTAAATCTGAACCAAATTTCAACCAAATTTGG
Source organism: Haematobia irritans (assembly GCF_050003625.1). Lineage (NCBI taxonomy): Eukaryota > Metazoa > Arthropoda > Insecta > Diptera > Muscidae > Haematobia > Haematobia irritans. Next base: position 79,392,023 of record NC_134400.1, read on the forward strand.
CACGCATAGCTACAATGCTAATTCTACTCCCTGTGCAAAATTTCAACTAAATCGGAGTTAAAAATTGGCCTCTACGGTCATATGAGTGTAAATCGGGCGAAAGTTATATATGGGAGATATATCTAAATCTGAACCAAATTTCAACCAAATTTGGCACGCATAGCTACAATGCTAATTCTACTCCCTGTGCAAAATTTCAACCAAATTGGGGTAAAACTCTGGCTTCTGGGACTGTATTAGTCCATATCGGGCGAAAGATATATATAGGAGCTATATCTAAATCTGAACCGATTTCAATAAAATTTGGCACACTTGACTATAGTACTAATTGTTCTTCTTGTGCAAAATTTTAAGCAAATTAGGGTAAAACTCTGGCTTCTGGGGCCATATAAGTCCATATCGGGCGAAATATATATATGGGAGCTATATCTAAATCTGAACCGATTTCTTCCAAAATCAATAGGGATATATTCTGAGCAAAAACACGTACTTGTGCCAAATTTGAAGTCGATTGGACTAAAACTGCGACCTAGACTTTGATTACAAAAATGTGTTCACGGACAGACGGACATCGCTATATCGACTCAAGAGACCACCCTGAGCATTTTTGCCAAAGACACCATGTGTCTATCTCGTCTCCTTCTGGGTGTTGCAAACATATGCACTAACTTATAATACCCTGTTCCACAGTGTGGAGCAGGGTATAATTATTCAAATAAGGAACATTTGCTCACATTGGGCAAAATTTAATTAAAATCAAATAATCTTCATGAATTAAAATAAAGTTCAGTTGGCATTAGCGCCCCCTTTTTGAGTGTTTATAACTAATGTAGAAAATATTATATAGTTTCGTGTTTATTTTAAAGATTAAACTATTATGTTGATACAAATTACTACTTAAATTATACATTTGTGGAAACTGTATTGTATCGTTTAAAGATCTCGGTATAATGTTAATAAAGCATATAAAGCACTTGGATTTGTTAAGCGTTGGAGTATGGAATTTTCAATCCCATTCGTTGGGAGCCACCGTAGTGCAAAGGTTAGCTTGCCCGCCTTGCATACACAGGGTCGATCAAACACCATAAAGTTTTTCAGCGGTGGTTTATCCCACCTCAGTAATGCTGGTGACATTTCTGAGTGTTTCAAAGCTTCTCTAAGTGGTTTCACTGTAATTTGGAACGCCGTTCGGACTCGGATATATAAAGGAGGTTCTTGTCATTGAGCTTAACATAGAATCGGACAGCACTCAGTGATAAGAAAGAAGTTCTCCACTGTGGTATCAGAATAGCCTGATTAGTCTAAGTGACCCTGAAATATTAGACTGCCACTATGCCTAGCCCAAACCCATTTGTAATAAGGAACTTATACACTTCACTTGTGCGTCCTATTCTGGAATATGGATGTATAATTTGGCACCCGCAGTATCGAATTTATTGCAACCGCATTGAATCTGTACAAAAAATTTTACTATTTTGTTTACGTGGAAACAACTGGACATAGAGGAGGGAAATACAAGAGAACGAAACTGTGAAACGAAACTGCGCCAGTAGGTGGTAGTCATATCATACAGTTTGCGTCTGTGTCATATCACTAAGAACGCAATAACGATGAAAAATATTACCACGACCCAGAATACATATGGTATATACTTTATGGGGTTTGAGATCAATATTTCGATGTGTTACAAACAGAATCACAAAGTTAAAATACCATCATCCTATGGTGGAGGGTATACTTTTTTTTCTCAAACGGTCTCATCGCCCACTTTCCCGCCCCTTCCGACCGTGAGGGCCTCGTCCCCATGACGTACGGACAGCGTACACACCATGATCCGGTGGAGGCAGAGGGATTTAACCAGCTACAGAGAAGGACTCATCAGACGGATAAATTATAAAACAAGACAAAATATTAGGTTATTCAATAAAACAAATGTATTAGTTATCCAAATATGCTAAAATTCTGGACGAACAAAATCACTGTTCCAATGAAGATGTCTCAGAGCGAACAACAAGAACTGCTTTTGAACCGATTCTATCTTATCAATGTAAACATCACACACGATAGAACCATACTACAGAATAGGTCTAACAAGCGCAGTAAAAAGCCTCTTTGAACATAAGGGTCCGAAAACTCCTTCGCCCAACGCTTTATGAATCCTAGAACCCCATATACCTTACTCACCATCGAATTAATCACTGAAAGAGTTCGATCAAAGTTTGGTTGTTGGTATTCAAAAATAGTTTTCTTTCAAGAAATATTCTATTGCCATATAACAAGTCATTAATTATGAATTTACCTACCTTTCTTTGCTCCACGATTTGTTAGGTTATAAACAGTTGACAAGTTCAAAGACAATATTTCTTTCGGTGATTTTCCTTTGCCCAGTATTTTTACGTAGCTTTTGAATGTTAGTAATATGTAGTAATAAATTGGCTATGAACTTTCTGAACACAATTGCATCGGCTGCTATTCTTTTTAAAAACTTTTCACAATGCCACATATTTTCTAAAGAATTTCTTGACACCATACAAATTAACTGATATATTTTTACACATTTTTCAACCGAATTTATTTTCAACCCTCAATTAGTACTTTAAAATAAATAAACAAATATAAAATTGATATAAAATGCGAATAATTAACAATTTAAGTGAAAGTATTAAAAAATGTTCTAGAAACTGACAAACTGTAAAATGACAAACTGTATATTTAAATTGTAAACGTATCGAAGTTTTTAAAGTTGTGCCTACAAACGACACTTAATACTTTCTCCATGTCATCTTGATTTCTTTGTACGGAAATTGGACAAATATATATGTTATAGAAGTGTACTTGAAGTACTTCTTCGTTGGGGAGGTACATTTTAAAAAATCTACCAATAAGTCAAGAATTCTACTAATTGTGGCCGCGGTGGTCTTTAGGCCATTTAACTACCGACACCTTTCAAAGTATATGTGCTTCTTGCCAACTCACATAAATAATTCTTTGCTTCGCAATGTAAACTTTAATGTTTGTGCCAGAAGTACAGTACCTTACAGATAAATAAATCCCATTTGGTTTTCTGGAGAAGTTATATTCACCTAATACTTCTAACACTGTGCTTTTAAATATAATTTAATACACACGCCAGTATGTACTAATATTGTCCCAAAATGGAGATATAATAGCCATTTGACATATCATGATTATGTTCGCAATATGGAGACGGTCAGGCGATTTAAATTGTGTGTTTGTTCTTCTATTTGCAGTACGGTTTACCACTTTGACCCGTCCAATCCACCACCAAATCAATCAATGGCAGCCGGGAGCAATGGGAGCAACAACAGTTCTAATTCCGGGTCGACTATGTACCATTCGAGTCAGAACAACACTGCTTCGCCCCAACAGCATACAATGCACAATGCCACGAAGAAGCAGCACAAGGGGCATCAAATTCCGCAATCGCAGCAACATCAAAAATGCCCGCAGCAGTCATATAGCCCTGTTGATGAAACACCACCGCAGGTTGCTGCAGAGTCCGTGTCAGAATCATCCACCCAGACGGTCAATGAGTGCGATGATGGACCTAAAAACCCTGGGGACATTAACTGTTTGGATGGTGGTGGTATGTATTGGCAATTTTATGGACTAAGCATTGTGGGGATTTTCGTTTTGGTTTATTTCTTACAGATGATTCACAAAAAGACGATAATGATGAATGTGATAACTCTGCCAATGGCTGCCTCAGTATAACGACGACAACATCGACAAAGAATTACGATCGCATTGAAGTGCAAAAGTTTAAGAATCAAGCCACAAGTCCCAATATCCCAATCAGCGAAAAAGAGGACATGACGAAGTTTGAGGTATGCATAACTAAACATTATTTTATCCTTGAGAGTGTAATGGTGATGCGAAACTTTGCTTTCAGCATTCTATACAACAGCCTCCAAGTGTTATGACGCCTTCCCAGCAGTCCCAGACTCAGCAACAGCCTCAAAACCGTGAAACCCCTCATTCGGCGCGATCTACTCCATTTAGCAATAGTGATACATTGACAAAACGATCTTCCGAAGAGCCAAGAACTACTAGTTGGACTCAGAGCTATCAAGCCCCCGATGGATCAACAGTGTTCCATACAAATAGTACTCCAAATGGAAGCAATGCCTACTGTACAACCACATATCAGCAAGGGGTATGAGTGTTGTCTTTTTGTTTACCAACAGATTTATGCAAAATGCAATTAATTTCATTTCAGCCTGATGGAAGCATATATGCTGTACCGCAGGGAATGATTTACGCTTATCCCCCACCAGTTGTATGTTTTGATTGACTTTAGTATGTATTTTGGCTGTGTAATTTTCGTTTTTATCTTTAGGAAGGGGAATTCCAAGGATATTTTATGCCAGTTTTTGATCCGTCTCAACAGCGGGGAGGAGAACCCACAAGTATTATCCAACCTGGAACCCAAACAATATATCCAACTGGAGGCACAACGACCATGGTGCCAGTTGCGGCCTATCCAACTGCCCAATTCACAACAACTAATGGCACCCCAATATATCCGGGTCAAGTAATATACTCCAGTGAACAATTTCAAGCGTCGGGGGCACCATTGACGGCAGCAACTCCAGCATCTACCGCGGGCCAGTTGCAACAAATACCCATGACAACTTATCCTATAGGATATCCTTACCCATACAATGGTGAGTAATCAGTTGAATCATAGATGTACATATATTGACTGTGATCATGTCCAAACAGGATACTGGGGCCAAACCATGACATACTATGTACCTCAACAAGCTGTACCCGCCACATCATTATTAACTGCTCAGGCCCCCCCTCAGGCGGTGCCTACCACAACCGGCACTCACGTTGCAGGCGGCGTGAGCGCATCTGGTCCAAATGGACTAAATGTGACGGCTGGACCGTCTATAAACTCCTCAAATGTGAACAATGCGTCTGGCGCCAGCAGCGGATGTGCACAGAATATAAGTCATCCCAATGGTCCAGTTCCAAGTGGTTACCAGTCACATGGCAATACGGCGACAGTAGTCAATGCAGGTGGGGGAAATCACAATACTGGTACCACATATTATGGTACAGGGCGTATAAAACGTCCCAATCCGTCACACTTTTCGAGCAGTAGCGCAGGAAGTGGCCACCAAGTTCTAACAACTACCGCTCTTCCTAATGGCGTCAGTGCGACTACATATCAACTGGGCCATGCTGTTCCCACTCTGACCTTAGCGGCTACAGCACCAGCGCCACCCGCCGCGGGAGCACAATCCACAACTGATCTCAATGGAGGTGGCGCAACATCTGCTACTGCCACAATGTACGCTTTGCCCCAGCACGCGACAATTTTTCCAGCGAATATGTTTCCCTATGCAGCAAATGCGACACCAGCCATGGGACCCCAGCCTGCAGCAGGAATGACACAACCAGCAGCTCTTCTTTCACAACACGGTAACCCACAAGCCCCAACACATACTGTCGCTGGCCACCATGCTGGTACCGCGACCGGGACTATGCATAATCCCCATCATTCGAATACTGTGATCACACCGTTCTACACCACTACTCACCATCACAATCCACACGCAGCCATACAGGCTGGTGCACATACATTACACACCCCAGGACCTGCTGCTATACCAATTGTAGATCCGGCATCATTGATAAATGCTGCCCAGGGCGGACCAGGGAGCAACCCGTACATTGGAAGAAGCGGTGGAGGAATTACGCTGAGTGGTAATAACAACAATAGTACCTCGCAATCAGCACCAAGTACTCCGCATTCAATGCCATCGGCACCACACCACTCTCAGCGCAATCCGCCGGTATTTTCGACTCCACCTATAATGAATAACAATACCGGACCTTACAATAGCGCCAGTTCTACTCCACATTACTACAGTGCCACCACTGAACAGAGCCATCAGTCGGGGAGTAGAAATTGTAGTAATAGTCCACACAACTCGTACCCATCAACAACGTCGTACGACAAGAGGAATAATGGAAACGGTGGGGGAGGAGCAGTTGGTAAAAAACCGATTCCATATCAGAGCGCAAGTTTAAGCCGCCAAAATTCCACAAATGCCGGTGGTTTCAACTCTAGTGGCAAGCCCTCATCTCTGTTGGGCAACAACAATAACAACGACACAAGAGCCTCTCCTGGCAGCAATAGCACAAACTCACGCACTCATTCAATGAAGCGATCCGGTGGTGGCAATTTGAGTGATAAGCCCCAAACTCCTTTATTGAGTGGACCACCAAGTTTCCCTTCTGGCAATTCAAATATAAACAATAATAGCTATCCATCGTCAACAAGCGTAGAAATGGCGAACTCTGGAGTTCCGGTAGTGAATGTTGCAAAGCCGCCAATTCGTTTAAATGCTGCTGCTGCCGCATTTCGCCACAAGAGCACATCAGTAAGTAGCGGGGCAGGGGTATCCGTTGTCGAATGTCGCCGTAATCCTGGTTCACAACGAAATTCCCCAAGCACAAACGCAAGCAGTAGCAACGAAAATAGCAACAACAATTCTCCAAACAGTATACAAAACTCTTCCAATGCTGCCACACCGATTGCTGCTGCCGGTTGTTATGCGCCCTCCTACATGATCAATGCTCAGAATAATGGTGGCGAAACGATCCTGCCACATCATCCCCCACCATCACTATACATAACAACTACAACGGCTCGAGGACACATTCCACCTCATATACAGACAGCAGCGGGAGGCGCCGCTGTTACAGCATCTGCCGTACAGGCGACTGCTGCTGCAACTACTGGTGTGCCTCAACAAGCAACTACGGCAATATTAGGTGGAGCGGCTGCCGCTGCAGCAGCAGCCGATGTGGCAAATGCTGCAGCAGTAGCCGCTGCTGCAACAGTTGCACATCATCATCATCCCCAACCTCTCTTGGGCACATACAATCCAGGTGCATCGGGACTATACTTCAAATACGGACACACATATTTTGCCCATGTAAGTATTGTCTAAGTCATTCGTTTTTGCAAAACAACCTGTAGGTAACCTCATGTTTTGAATAATAGCCCCATAATGCATGCCTCTTTATCGCGCAAATGTGTAGAGATTGATATTTTTTATATTGACCATTATATCCAAATTGAACTCCTTTAAATTCCTTGTTGTGGTCTCATTACTAGAATAGTTCGTTCTATGCAATAAATAACTTATTATGACGCCATATTCTTGAGGCACATTCAAAAACAAACGACTAAGCAAAACAATCTACTAATTCCCTACGCAAAATGGTTTAACCGCAGAACTGGTAAAGAACTAGTCACGGCTCAGTAGTCGGTGCTGTATGGAGTTATCGGCCAAAAATATTTCCAGTATTTCAGTATCATCGTGAACTTTGGTCACGGCTTTATATTTATGTCAGAACTATTTAATGATAAAAATGTAATTGATTGATGACGTTTGGCTGATAATTGAAATCTAGGTGTATTTTAGGACCAAAAATAGGTGTGCTGAAAATGGTGTGTATCGGTCCATGTTTTGGCATAGCCTCCATAATGACCGATCTGCCGATTTTATTTCTTACGCTTCTAGAAACCATAGTTTCTATCCGATTTCGCTTAAATTGAAAATCTAGAGGTGTGGACCACAAATAGGTGTGCCCAAAATAATGGCTATCGGTTCATGTTTTAGTATAGCCCCCATATAGACCGATCTCCCGAGTTTACTCCTAGGGCTTCTAGAAACACTAGTTTTTATCCGATTTTCATGAAATTGTAAATCTTCGGACCTGTTGGCAGAGCCTTCATAAGTTTCCAGAATTTTATCATTTTCTTGCACACTTTAAAGAGATGTTTTAGATTCCTCTAAAACTCAAACTGTTTCTTATAAATTCAATATCTTCAAATTCAGAATCTTCTAGTCTCAATACGTAGAAACTTTAAATTTAACTTCGGGAAGTGTATAATTTCAATCGGTCTTCTTGAGGTAGTATGTTTACTTCAATAGTATGTTTTTAATTGATATGTCAATAACTGGTTTACAAAATAAAAATATTGACTAATATGTAATGCAAAATATTAAAAAGACTACGTTTTTTTAATATAACGATAGATACTGTGAAATAAAACAAAAATAAAATCATTGCATATTCTTTTTTTGTAGCAGTTTTCATGAAACACAAAGTCGACTCGAGACGAATCGTTCGTCTAGATTGAAACTAAAATAAATTTAGATATATTTGCTAGAAAGTCCTGAAATTTGTCATGAAATAATTATTTATGATTTACTATCGAACCCCGAAACAATTAGAATTCTACAGACTCTTATTTTCAAGATATCAATATAGGATTTTTGACGAATCGTTCGTCTCCAGGCGACCGAAAATTTCACTGCCAAGTAAGACTGTTTTTAGTAGCAACATCCCTTAAATGAAAACCGACTCCAAAATTTGTCCTTGTTTGGTAACTTTCATTTTCCCGTTATAAAACGATCCGCAATTAAAAGTAAACGGTTAAACAAACTTTTGCAAAAACAATTTGTAACAAGGATAATATTAAAACAAGTAAGGAAAGCCTAAAGTCGGGTGGAGCCGACTATATTATACCCTTTACCACTATGTAGACAATAGAGGTGTGCACGTGACACGAAATTGTCGTCACTCACGCGTGAGTCACGCTCATGGCAACGGCCTGAGTGTGCGTGATTAACAAACCAAAATGTCGTGCGTGAGAGTGAGTCACGAAAATATTATCTTCGTGAGTGTGCGTGAGTAAAGATTTACGCACACGAAAATAATCCCGCTGACCAACATAAAACGCTTAAGAGTTAAATTCATTTACAATTTTAGTGACACCTGGGATGTTAAGAGTGTAATAACGCTCTCGATTTTAATAATGCTCATGTTTTCAGACGCGTCGCTAAGGTAAATTACTCAAAAAATTGTTCGTGAGTCACGACATTTTTCGTGAGTCACGATAATTTTCGTGAGTCATGGTATTTTTCGTGAGTCACGACATTTTCGTGCGTGAGTGTGCGTGAATACAAATTTTCTTTTCGTGAGTTTGCGTGAGCGTGAGTCCTACCAAACAATATCGTGCGTGAGTAAGATTTTTCCGTCGTGAGTGCGCGTGAGCGTGCGTAAAATATTACTCACGTGCACACCTCTAGTAGACAAACACTTGTGTTACCATCTCAATTATTTCAAATTTGCTGGGAGCTATATAAAGGTTTGCATTTCCAAATTATACTTATAATGGAGACAATTATTTGTACTTCTACAAAATCTCTAGAATTAAAATTGAAATCGGCTGACGCCCTGGAATGAAACACAATGTTAGTAAAAAACAAGTAAGTAAAGTCTAAAGTCGGGAGGGGCCGACTATATTATACCCTTCACCCCTATGTAGGCCAAAATTTGTGTTACCATCTCAACTACATCACATTTGCTGGAAGCTATATAAAGGAGACAATTTGTTACTTCTACAAAATCTCTAGAATTAAATTTAAATCGGCTAACGCTATCCAGTTAATTGGGGGAAACTTCCATTGAAAATGGGTCTAAAATGTGTAACAGTCTACCATATTTCCCCAACTCTGGTGTACGTATATATGGGAGCTATATATAATCTGAACCGATTTTGACTAAGTTTGACATGTATAGTTAGAAGAATAATTCTGCTATCTATGCGAAATTTCACGTAACTGGGAGTATAACCTTGGCCCCCCTGGTCATATGAGTGCAAATCGGACGGAAGATATATATGGGAGCCATATCTAAATCTGAACCGATTTCAACCAAATTTGGCACAATTACCGATACTACTAAACGTACTCCTTGTGTGAAATTTGAAGCAAATCACGACAAAACCATGGATTTTGAGTAAGTTCAAATCGGACGAAAGATATATATGAGAGCTATATCTAAATCTGAATCGCTTTTGAGCATATTTGGCACATACAATAGTATCGTTAAAAGTACCGCTTGTGCAAATTTTGAAGTAAGTCAGGACAAAACTCTGGCTTTTGAGACCATATAAGTCCAAATCGGGCGAAAGATATATATGTGAGCTATATCTAAATCTGAACCGATTTTAACAACATTTGACATACTTAACGATACTATTAAATGTACCCCTTGTTCAAAATTTGAAGCAAATCACGGCAAAACTCTGGCTTTTGTGGCCATATAAGTTAAATCGGACGAAAGATATAAATGGAAGCTGTATCTAAATTTGAACCGATTTCAATCAAATTTACCAAGCATTGGTAGAATGTCAATTCTACCCTCTGTGCAAAATTTCACAAAGATCGGTAGTAAACTTTGGCCTCTGTGGTCATATGAGTCTAAATCGGACGAGAGATATATATGGGAGCTATATCTAAATCTGAACCGATTTGGCTGATATTTTGCAAGATTTTCAAGATTCATAAAATATTTGGATGTACGGTATTTCAAGAAAATCGGTTTATAAACACGCTTACTATGACCAAATCGGGGATAAATATATATGGCAGCTATATCTAAATCTGAATCTATTTTTTTTTTTCAAAACCAATAGCGATTGTCTCTGTCCCAAGAATTTGAGGATGATCGGACTTAAATTGCGAGCTGTACTTTGTGCACAAAATTACATATACATACGGACGGACAGACAGACAGACAGACGGACATCGCTAAATCTAGAATTTAATTCTAAGCCGATCGGTATACTAAAAGATGGGTCTATGACCACTATTTCTTCGCGTTACATACAAATGCACAAACTTATTATGCCCTGTACCACAGTAGTGGTGAAGGGTATAAATATAGGAAATATGAAGCGAGAGAAATTTTAATGCAATTGTGCAAAAGATCACTTATATTTTATCAGGTGAAACTTATGTATTCGATATATAGACAATTTGAGTAACATTTACAATTTTTGCTACTCAGCAGTGACGATTTTACAAGGATATTGGTTAGATCTTGCCAAGATATGTGGTCAAGTGTGGGTTGTAATATATATTTTGGTCAAGTCGGGCCACTTGGAGCCTTATTAAAAACTCAACCGTTCTGTGGAAAGTCTTACATTACTGTATGTAGGTTATGACTAAGAAATGGGGAAATCATCACAGAATTTTGTGTAAAGTGTGGCAATATTTGTATAAATCGGAAAAATGAATATATGGAGGCTTTATCTAAATCTGAACCAAATTAGATCAAACTTGACACACTTATATATCATATTAAATATATTCTTTGTGGAAACTATCCAGTCAATTGGAGGAAAACCCCATTGAAGAGTCTACCATATTTTCCCAACTTTGGTGTACATTTATATGGGAGCTATATATAATCTGAACCGATTTTTACTAAATTAGACATGCATAGTTAGAATAATAATTCTGCTGTCTGTGCAAAATTTCACGTAAATGGGAGTATAACTCTGGCCCCCGTGGTCATTTGAGTGTAAATCGGACGAAGGATATATATGGGATCTATATCTAAATCTGAACCGATTTGGCTGATATTTTGCAAGTTTTTCGAGACTCATAAAATATTCGGATGTACTAAACTTGAAGAACATCGGTTGATAAACACGCCAATTATGACCAGATCGGGGATAAATATATATGGCAGCTATATCTAAATCTGAACCGATTTTTCCAAAATCAATAGCGATTGTCTTTGTCGCAAAAAACGACCCTATGCCAAATTTGATGACAATCGGACTTAAATTACGACCTGTACTTTGTGCACAAAAATACATGAACAGACAGACGGACGGACAGACAGACGGACATCGACTCAGAATTTAATTCTAAGACGATCGGTATACTAAACGATGTGTCTCAAACTTTTCCTTCTTGGCGTTACATACAAATGCACAAACTTATTACACCCTGTACCACAGTAGTGGTGAAGGGTATAAAAAATAAATTTAAAGTCGGTAAAAAAGCAAAAACAAAGCGGACGCATTTCTTTACATGCATAACAATAAGATAGCAACGCGAACATAAATTTACAAACACCACACAAAAGAAGGACAAAAGAAAGCAGCTGATATTATCACTTTAGAATCTTGAAATATTAACTAATAAGCCAATAGAAATCTCATTGGAGACTTCAGGGGGAGGAACACAACTAAAATTCTAATTAAAATTTGCATATATGAACGAACGAACACGTAACGATGAGACTGAAAAATATTAATTTTATAACAAATTTAAAACAAGTTTTACACATTCCTTAAGAAAGGCTTCAAAAAAGAGAGCACTGCTTACGTGCTTGAAGGGACCGGTCACTATGATGGGCACAGTGCCTTTCTTTTAAAATTCAACCACAAAAAATAAATGTTTGTGTCTTAAAGTTTTTATCGAATTCTATGAAATGAAATTTGTTGCATATAAAACATCAGTTAAAAAATTTTGGAAATCAAATTTCACCCGATAATTCAAAAACTTACCAATCGAAAGATAAATAATATTTACCAGAGATAAAAGCAATGTTGGTACAAAATCTGTGTATTGCAAAAAATATCTCTATTCTCTACTAAAATAAAATTGTTTATTTGTAATGCGCACTGTACCCTGTAGGAAATGTCAATAGTGAAACAGTACTGACTTACTATTGACTGTGTCGCCAGTACTACTGACCAAATATACCCCAGACAATGTAAAATTCTATTGACATTTAACATGTACTTGTCATTGAGAATGAACTACTGACACAAGAACTACTGACTAGGTGGTACTTTTGGAACCATATGGAGACATTGGAACCACTAAATTCCTGAGGAATGTTCTTGTGCATTTAAGGAATAACATGTGTTTGTCAATGACGGGTTTATTTACTCTTCTTACTCAATTTAGTAGGGCTGCCTCATAGACAAGTCCTGATGAACCAGTCTGCGACAACCTGGGTTTCACTTTGAGCGGCTGAATGGCATAAGAAACAAAAAACTTTTGGTATATGTTGAACAATATCTACACACAAAAAAAAATTTCTGATTCAATCAAGAAATTCATTGATCCAATTAATTTTTTAATTGAAATGTCTTCAATCACAGAAATGATAGTATCAATTAAAAAATTAATTGACAGTCAATTAAAAAATTAATTGATCCAATTAAATATTTAATTGATACTATTAATTTGTGTGATTGATTTTTATTTCAATTAAACAATTTGTTGAATCAATTAAATTTTTAATTGAATGTTTTTTAAAACTCAATTAAGATTTTAATTGGAAAAATTTTCGTGAAATTTTTTTCTGTGTACCTATAGATTATTCTGATAATTGTATTTCAGCGTAGATCCAATAAGAATTGAATACCATGGGAATATAGAAATTATATGAAAATTTATGTTTTTACTTTTTTCTAGACACACAGTCATTGTATACGTTTACACATAATCGTTTGTTTATTTCCTACTTATTCTTGATTTTGTTTTGTATCTTGATCAGCCTTCCGTAGCTTTACCAAATAGTCGACGCTCACCTTCGACAGATTTAAGGCCACCCATTGCACAAGTGGCGGGTATGTACCCCACTATGAACATGATGATACCAGGTAATTAAACGATAATATAATATACCTTTATCGCCAAACCAAAAACAATATATTTCTTGTTTCTATATCCAAACAGCTCAACCACGTCACCCCGGACGCCATCCTAATCCGAATTATAAGGGTACACGACCTCGTTGATACTAGTATTGATGACATAGTCCCAACAATTGAGGAAACACAATGATGCTATACCAAAAACCTTAATTTAGAAATAAGCTTAAATAACAACCAGAGATAAAAACACTAACTAACTAATCTAATACAAAGAAACAAGCATTAGGTTTAGTTTAATATGCATACACATAGTTATAAAACAACGCAACAGCATACAACAAAATCGGTAGCCAGAAAATTAATTAAGGGACGTCAGAGAACATATGCGTGTGGAGGAGGAAGTGTGTCGTGGAACAGAGGTATACCAAAGAATTTTTGTTTTTTTTTATATTTTCGGATCGGCCTTCTTTCCTAAGTGCGAACAACCACCACAGAAAGCAAAACAATGCATACATTCAAATTTTATTGAAAGCAAAAAACAAAAACATAAAACTACAAAAATTGGCTTTAATAGGTAGCGATAAAAAAAAAACAAAACTCCCAAAATTACACATACACTAACAATACAATTATTATTATATAGAAATTATCATATGTACACATACATAATATATGCGATATATCATACTACTGACACCGGCGAAAATTTATACTGTAAATCGGCCAACAACAATACCCACTATCAGCATTAACAGCATACAGCGCGTTCCGAATTTATATTAAAGAAAAAATGATGGAGCAGCATCTTCCAGCCTCAATGCGCTAAGGATGTCGACCTGCAAAGGTATGCGTATTCAAATAAATCTGTGCCATTCACTATGATTCTATATCGAGTCAACATCAACCAAATTGAGTACTTAATTCCTCAAATCATAAGATTCTCACAATACAACACACATTCTTACATCCCACACAAAAGAACACCCTTTCATTACACGAGTCAAAGCAACCAGTGACATACTTAAGTCATTTTAATTGAGTACATAAGAATAAACTTAATTAATATTGCTATACATATATATATGAAAAGAAAACGTATATTACACTATTTATGATACACATAATAAATAATAAAAACAGACATTTTATATATTCATACATCTACATCCCATCCCAGTCGTATATGTCGTATACATATATGACTGTATTTATGTAAATGTATGAGTATATATATAAAACATACACATATGTATATCTGTGCATTTATGTATGTGCACATGAGAGTGAATACATCCCATAAAGCACACACATTCATAGGCGCATAGGATTATATGTATGCGTGTGTTTGTTTGACGTAAATAAAAAAAACACAAATAATAATAATACATAATAATAATTTTATAGTATTTAAAGAAATGAAATTTACTATATAATATATATATATATATAAAATTAAATATTATTTATAGTTACCTAAGGTAGCATAATAAAATTATTCAAAAATATATACATATATATATTTAAAAAAATATATAAAATATTAAATAAAAACAAAAACAAATGAATCCGTTTTAGACAAACCCATGAAACTTTGGAGTCTATCTCACATACAATAGCATATTAGTTCTGTGTGTTTTCTAAAGAGATGCCCCATGTTGAAAAATCATGTTTTCGAAATCGGCAGACGGTATCGCTAGATGCTCGCAGCGTCTTTGTAAAATTCACATATCTTCAAAATATCATGGAAATGTCTTAGATTAATCTCTTCATGTACCTTGAAAGCAATGCGGTAAATATCATGAAAACTCATTTCATTTGAGCATTCAACATTTGTTATTTCTTTAACTTTGCATTGATTAACTATTAAAATATCTGCCACATATTTGTAATTTTTGTGTTTAAATTTTCATCTCATTAGTTTATAGCATACATGCCCATTTGTTATTGTTTATTTTACTTTTGTATTTTCGTTTATTTTCTTTAATTTTTGTTTACAAAAATTTAATTGAAAATTTATATGATATGCATGAATTGTTATATTTTTCTAACATTTAAAACATAAATAAATTCTTGCAAGATGATACTTAATCTATTATTTATATATATATGGTAATGGGCGCCAAATAAAAACCATTTTTTACAACCTTACATTGATGCGTTTAAAGCTCAGTAGATTGGCAATTGTTTTGGGGTTAAAAATACCAATCCACGGGATTTTCGGGCAGTCGTGATTTGTAGATGATCATAAACTGGTATTTTCGCTGATCAGATGTTTGTCGGTTCACAGTGTTTGACGGACGACGGAAGTGACTGAAGAATTTGATTCGTAGATAGTCGGTGAACTTCGGTTTGTTGGTTGTCAGATGACGAGAAGTTTGGTTCATTGGTGATCAGTGATTGATGAGAACTTCGGTCGTTGTTTGTTCGTTGACAGTCTCGATTCGTTGGATGATAGGGATTTCGTAATTGGGTACTGGTATTCTGTCTGGGTTCGTGGCAGAGAATGAAGCCGACCCATTTTTGTGGGCGGCGGCTGACACTAAATTTTGGCTCGAGTCTATTCCAAATCCGAAAAAATAACAAAATCCACTCTAATTATTTTCGGTACAAATTTCCTGTTCTTAAATTAGAGTGGTTTTGACTTTCATTTTCGAGCCAGCTGTTTAAAAAATTATTTTTTTCTGAAGTGTTATTAAAAATGCCGTCTGTTTTGTTGTTAATGAAACGCAAATTTCAAGAGTCCCGCGTTAACAGACGTTGTCTTAGGAATTCTTCAGATCCCATGGATATTCCAGATGCTGCAATAAGGTAATTGCTTTGCTATATTCAAAACAGGGGCCAAATCACCGCAGTCGAAATCGAGTACTTCGTCTTCGTAATGTAGTTTACGCGGATCACCGCAGTCGTTATCGAATTGTTTCTACTCGAAGTTGAACACGATAGGTAGCATGCTATCGAAAACGATGTATGTAGTGATTTTTGAGCAGAAAAAAGGTAAACAAAAAGAAAAAAGTTGGTGAAAATGTAATTATTATTCCATTTTGGCAAAATACATTTAAGAAAATATATTACTTGCATTTAGGGAATCGGATCAAAGAAAGGAATGCTCAGTAGCCGCTTCAAAAAAAAACTTATTTTTTCAAGAACATATTTAAAAGCTTCTTTTGACATATGAAAACATCTTTTAAATCTATGGGTGTTAAAAACACAATTTACTCTTACTCTACTTCAGGCAATGCTAAAGGACTGCTTTTGTCACGAATATTTTTCCTTGGATTCATAATATATTTTAACACACAAAAACAATATAAATATCTCAGAAATAACATAATTTGATAACAAAACATTACTTTGAAATTCTACTCTCTTTCAATTTCTTATTACCACATGTTTACAGCAATGTAAAAAAAAGTAGTAGACAAAATAAATTACGATCGAATGCGGTGATCCAAAAATTTAATGCGATCGAAATGTTTCTCTATACGAAACAGAACTCTATGACGAATGCGGTGATTTGGCCCCAGGGATCCGGAGCGGTCCATTTTTTCCGCTCCGCTCCGGAGAAAAAAAACCGCTCCGCTCCGAGAAAAAAAAAATCGCTCCGCTCCTCTTCGAGAAAATTATAGTACAAACATTGTATTATTTGTTCAATTGAGTTTTATTATACCCTGCTCCACACTGTGGAACAGGGTATTATAAGTTAGTGCATATGTTTGCAACACCCAGAAGGAGACGAGATAGACACATGGTGTCTTTGGCAAAAATGCTCAGGGTGGGCTCTTGAGTCGATATAGCGATGTCCGTCTGTCCGCCTGTCCGTGAACACATTTTTGTAATCAAAGTCTAGGTCGCAGTTTTAATCCAATCGACTTCAAATTTGGCACAAGTATGTGCTTTGGCTCAGAATAGAACCCTATTGATTTTGGAAGAAATCGATTCAGATTTAGATATAGCTTCCATATATATATTTCGCCCGATATGGACTTATATGGCCCCAGAAGCCAGAGTTTTACCCAAATTTGCTTAAAATTTTACGGAAGAAGAACAATTAGTACTAGAGTCAAGTGTGCCAAATTTTATTGAAATCGGTTCAGATTTAGATATAGCTCCCATATATATCTTTCGTCCGATATGGACTAATACGGTCCCAGAAGCTAGAGTTTTATCCCAATTAGGTTGAAATGAGGGGTACAATTAGTAGTGTAGTCAAGTATGCCGAATTTTATTGAAATCGGTTCAGATTTAGATATAGCTCCCATATATAGCTTTCGGCCGATTAACACTAATATGACCACAGAGGCCAATTTTTAACTCCGATTTAGTTGAAATTTTCCACAGGGAGTAGAATTAGCATTGTTGCTATGCGTGCCAAATTTGGTTGAAATCGGTTCAGATCTAAATATAGCTCCCATATATAGCTTTCGCCCGATTAACACTCATATGACCACAGAGGCCAATTTTTAACTCCGATTTAGTTGAAATTTTGCATAGGGAGTAGAATTAGCGTTGTAACTATGCGTGCCAAATTTGCTTGAAATCGATTCAGATTTGGATATATCTCCCATATATAGCTTTCGCCCGATTTACACTCATTTGCCCACAGAGGCCAATTTTTAACTCCGATTTAGTTGAAATTTTGCACAGGGAGTAGAATTACCATTTTAGCTATGCGTGCCAAATTTGGTTGAAATCGGTTCAGATTTAGATATAGCTCCCATATATATGTTTTTCTGATTTCGACAAAAAATGGTCAAAATACGAACATTTTCCTTGTACAATCGCTACTGCTTAGTCGAAAAGTTGTAAAATGACTCTAATTTTCCCAAACTTCTAATACATATATATCGAGCGATAAATCATAAATAAACTTTTTCGAAGTTTCCTTAAAATTGCTTCAGAGTTAAATGTTTCCCATATTTTTTACTAACATTGTGTTCCACCCTAGTGCATTAGCCGACTTAAATTTTGAGTCTATAGATTTTGTAGAAGTCTATCAAATTCTGTCCAGATCGAGTGATATTTAAATGTATATATTTGGGACAAACCTATATATATAGCCCCCAATACATTTGACAGATGCGATATGGTATCGAAAATTTAGATCTACAAAGTGATGCAGGGTATAATATAGTCGGCCCCGCCCGACTTTAGACTTTCCTTACTTGTTTTATTTAGAAAAATCGGGTGGTATATATATGGGAGCTATAGCTAAATCTGAACCGATTTCGATGATTTTTTGCACATATAGTTAGTGCTATAGAAGATTACATTTAGCCAACTTTGAGTAAGATCGGTTGATAAATAAGGGTTTTATGACCTAATTTGGCAAAATCGGGCGATACATATATATGGGATTATTTTGTGCTAAATTTGACGACGATCGGTTAGTAAAAAAGTGCAACGTGACCCCATTTGTCGAAATCGAGCAATACATATATATGGGAGCTATATCTAAATTTGATCCGATTTCTTCCAAATTCAATAGCGTTCGTCCTTGTGCCCAAAAAAAACTCCCTGTACCAAACTTCATCAAAATCGGTTAATAATTGCAACCGGAATCCTGTGAACAACAAATACATGGACAGACGGACGGATGGACGGCCGGACGCCAAGCGCTAGATCGACTCAGGAGGTGATTCTGAGTCGATCGGTATATATTTTATGGGGTCTAAAATCAATATTTCTGTAGGCACATTTTTTGGCAGATCAAACTTATTATACCCTAACCACTATGTGGTTTAGGGTATAATGACTTTAAAACAATGTGTTGAAATATTTTATTAATTTTGAAGATTTTTTCAGAAATATTAAATCCATTTTGACTTCATTAAAACGAAATTTGCATTCATGTTAGGATACACATTTTTCGAATCACTTAGATATAAGGACAAACAGACTTCATTGAAAAGTTTAGAGACTTTTAGACAAGGAAAAACTTTTTTTCAGAGAAATACGTCTTCTATTCTAAGCAAAATTCGTATTCGTATTTTAAGCATGTGAAATATTTGGCCTCCCGACAATATTCTTTGCGGTGCACCATCTTCTATTTAATATGTGATAGAAACCAAATTTATGAAAATGGACCAAATTCTGTTTGGTCTGACCATCGGACCAAATTTAAAAATTAGAAATCTTTTGGACCAATTTTGGTCCGATCGGACGAAAACGGCAACGCTGATTGGAATTGAAAGTCTATACACAGAGTAGAAGTAACTACTCTCCGAAAGTTTTTTTTTGTTTTGCAACAGACGTAGAGAAGAGGTTTTGTTATATTTGTAATGTGTGTGTGTATGTTTATGTTTGCAACAACCTCCATCGAAATCAGTCCTCCGTGGTATACCTACGAATATTCTTAGTCAGATCTAGTGTTACCTAATTTCGCTTTTTTCCCCTTTATTGTAAAAATACATTTTCGAACAGCGTTTTTAAGAAATGTTCGTTCTCAAAAAAGTAGATACCATGCAATAATACAAATCAAGTCATTAGTTTTCAATGTGAGAAAAAATTAAAATAAATGTATATGCGCACATTTGTCAACCAAAATTAAAACTATCCATAATTTTAATTAAATTTTCGAGAACTAATATCAGAAATAAGAGAATGCTAGGATATAGTACAATAGTAAAGCAAATATGAATGTCCTTACACTGAAAAAAAAAGAATTTTTCTTAATTATTAAAGTCACGTTGACCTTACCTCAAAAATTTTATCTTTCATGTTATGATACACATTTTTAAGTAAAATCACTTAATTATAAGGACATTACAACTTCATTCAAAAGTTTATTGACTTTTGGACAAGGAAAAAACTTTATTTTAGAGAAATGCGTCTTCCATGTTAAGCAAAATTTGCATTCTTATTCTAAGGACATGACACGACAATATTTTTTTCAGTGTAGAAAACTAAAAAATTAAATATAAATAAGATCGTTTAATTGCATTTATTTGACGTTCATTACAAACATCTTTGTAGTAATACGGGATGAAATTGATCGAAAGTACTGTTGTTACTTTTACAACACATACTAGAGATATATTTTGACATTTGCCGTTTTTGAAAACAATTACTAAAAAACACGTTGTGTTTTCCCCAATGTACGTACGTACAAAAATACATATCGTACATTTTAAACGTTTACTCACACTACGCTAAGTACTAGCTATATTTGAAATTACCTACACAGTGTAATTTTAAAGTTACACATTTCATTCAAGTAATATTTTATTCGGAGCGGAGCGGTTTTTCATTTGGAAACCGTTCCGCTCCCGCTCCGCTCCGGATTTTAGAAATGCCGCTCCCGCTCCGGCAAAAAAGGGCTTGCTCCGCTCCGCTCCACGCTCCGCTCCGGATCCCTGATTCAAAATTATAATTATCTGCACATAGCTTTCCTGTCAGTTCTGCGAGAGGTAGCCCCGCGTCTAAAAAAATATTCTATTCCAACAATTCTACAATTAACGGTCACTCTGAGTTTTTGGCTACCGGATCATTTCAAGGAGTAATAATTGCCAATGACCTCAATATTAGCCTTGCGCGTACAACCTTCTGCAAACTTTTGTGGCGTGTCATAAATTTGTTGGAAAACACGATATGTCCGATATGGATATACATACAGTCAGCAGTGCACACGAAACACTAAGGCAACTCTAACTTCTCTCAAATGTTTTTTTTCCCCGGCATTTAGAGAAAATTCACAGGAAAAAGAGACCTATTTGTTTTTAACAATTTCTTGTATTTAATGTTATCCGATAAGATATTTAATGTAAGAAATAGCAAGAAAACACATTCTACTTTATAAATACATGCGTTTTAATGCTATTTTGGATGGGATTTTTCTAATATATTGTCATTCTAATTGGTTTAGATTACTTGTGTTTGCTCTAAAATATTTAGAGAATTTTTTCTCTAATTCGGATTGAAGAACACCGCCGGACAATTATCCATTAGAATATGTAATAAGATTCGTTGTACAACCAATCTTACAATGAAATTTACATTACATTCAAATTTTATGAGCTAATTTTTTGCAAAGTTATTATAGCAGCGTGAAATTGATAGATTGTGGGTAGTCTTGTTTCGTTCCGCAACGAACTAGTTCAAATAAACGCTTCACTAAAAGGAACGATTGTCACTACCCAATAAACACAGGATGAGCGTTTTTCAAATGCAACAACTTTTCAGTTTGAGGGTAAATATAATTTTCAACATAAATTCAACTTGACTTGGAATAGCTCATCTTCAATACATATTCAAATTGTTTGCGAATTACTTCCAATTTGCCAAAATGTTGACGAAATCTTTGAAAAGGTGTTGAAGATAATATGAGAAAACGTTGACAAAACACTACCCTAAAATGCAAGTAAAAACCATGTGGTTTTCAATACTTATTTGTGCAACGAAGTTCGTGGTCAATTGCAAGAAATAAAAAAATGGAAAATTTTAGACAAATAACCAAATAGTTTATAAAAATAGGTAAGTGAAAATAAAAAATGAAATAAATCTTTAAGGAAGTCACTAAATGTATATCTCTGTGCAGAAAACTACAATTATGGATTCTACGTTCTTGAAAACATTAAAAGCTGACCAATGAAAAATGGTGGACAATTAACTGGAACTGCTTCAAATAGTTTATAATAATTGGTACGTCAATATGATAAATTAAATCAACACTTTAAAGAAGTCACTAAATCTCTTTGCAGAAAACTAAAATCTTTGGATGCTACATTCTTGCAAACAATAAGAAGCTGGCTAATGAAAAATGAGTGGCTTATCGACAAGAAAAAGTTTCCAGAAACATTACAAGTGCAACCAATTAAAATTGTTAAAAACAACAAATTGTTGAAATCAACAACTTCTGGATGAAAATGTGCATCACATCGTCAGTTTAATTCATATGCTATTATCAGTTTAAAATGGATATTTTGTGAATTCCTTCTGCTGGAAATAAATTCTAACACGCGGTCCAGTACGTTCCTAATTTCAAATTGCCCGCATGTTAATAAAAGGAAGGAACCAAAAGGAAGGAAATCGAATTATCAATGCAAAAGTGTTTACTAATAATGTTTAAGATATTTAAAGTTTTGTTGTTTGTTTTTTTTTTTTTTTTGTTCTTATTTGTTGATATGTTTAATAAGATTATTATTTATCAATTGGTATTGTAGTGTATTATGTAGTGTAGTGTATTATTATATATTTTATTTTGATGAAAATGAATAAATTATACAAAATTCATAGAATTTTGGCATTGACTTTCAATTTGAAGTGGGGATATCATTCATACAAATTTAGGTTGAAAAGCATTTGCAACGATGTTAATTTTGAATTTGACTCGCTTCGAAAATTGTTTGACAAATTATTGAGTAGCGATGCATTTCAATTTGAGGATAACACTTGAGATATTATTGCTAATGTGTTGAATTTCACTGTTGAGGGTAATGTCTGTTTTTTGTTGAGAACGCGATTTTCTCAACAATTTCTCAACTTGAATATTACCCTAATCCTTTGAAAAAATGTCTGAAAAATTGTTGAAATTTAACATTTTTCAAACGTTTGTGTTTATTGGGTAGTTCCATCTCTTTCGTCGTCATCGTTTCTTTTGTCATTTAGTTTTATGTTCAACTTACGCTCCATAGTTCTGCGGATCGCAATTTGATTTTTTGACTTTTGTTTGAGCTATATGACAATTTATTCATTTTGGCGCGTATGTATATTAAATCATTGATTGGTATGCTGCTATTCAATAGAATCATTAGTTCCATTTCAGGCTCTTCACAATATACAAAAAATCTTAATTTCTTGCAATGAGTTTAGTTACTTCTTTAAATTTTCCATTCATTATTTTTTCTCCCTATATTTCTATAAACTATTTTAAGTAATTTTACTCAATTTTTAATATTTTTTTGTATCTTTCATTTCGTTGCACAGAGTAAACAATGCCATCTCTGCCTTTAGTAGATGACAGTGATGACAAATATAAAAAGCTGGAACGATAAAGAACGATTTGAAGGAACTAGTTCCTTTGTACAAAAGGAACGACGAGTCCGAATCACTATGGTGAACGATTTTGCCCAAGACTAATTGTGGGTGGAAGGTTCAACATTTTGGCAAAAAATACGACAATCAGTAATACATTTTTCTGATTTAAATCGATATTTTTAATCAATTGGCGGCCAAATTTGAGTCGAGATGAATCGACATATTCGGCGGCGGCGTCGACTGGCCAAAAATGGTCGGTGGAGACTAAAATCAGCGACGCGACTCGGCGGCCTCATTGTCTGGTTCTTGGTGTACATATGTACAAAAATGGTACATATTTTTATTATTTTCGGATATTTTTCATATTTTTAAATCCAAAAGAAATAACTTTTTTACCATTACATAATTCAGCTCATTAGTTTATATATCAGATATACTGCTCTCTACTTGGGTTCAAACGGAAAAAGGCTGGTAAAAATGCAATTTAATCCAACAACCCAACAAACCCATACCGCTCTTGGTTTTAAGAAAACTAGGAGTGAAAAAATTTTACAATTTTAAAATATCAATACGGTACCCACCTTTTGATTGCAAACATATTCTTATATTCCTATTTATTTGATAAACTTATGGAGTTGATGGAATTGATTGGTCACTAAAAGAAATGAATAAAAATATATTATTTTAGTCCGTTTAATCAGAATGTCGCCAATCATGTTTTTCAATTTACGCGAAAAACAAAAACCCAACCGCTCGTTACGAGTTACTTTCGCAGACTCATCTCTCCATCATACGTTGTTGAATAAATACCCATTATCTAGTTCTCTTTTCGCTCTTTCTATCGCTCAAAATTATTCAATTTCAATCACAAAGGTGATTGGATCAATCACGGAAACGGAAAAGTTTTCGATCACGTTTGTAATTGAAAATTATTTCCGAATTGATTAACAAATTGATTGAATCAATTAATATTTTAATTGGAAATGTGACAAATATCAATCATTTTTTAATTGGTTTTTATTCGGATTTGATTAAATAATTAATTTAATCAATTAACATATTAATTGAATCCGTTTCCAAATTCAATTAAGTGTTTGATTGAAAAAACTTCGTTGGTAATTTTTTGTGTGTAGATGGGTTTAGCATTTTCTTCGACAAAATTAAAAAAAATTGTACCATTTTATTAATTCTTATTCGGTTTTTACCTATTTGAAACAAAAAAATATGAAATTACAAATTAAAAGTAGGAAAAAGGTAGTTTTAAAAATTTAACTAAAAGAACTTCCTGTGTAGTTAAAATAAAGGATATCATTCTTACTGAATGCACCTGAGATATACAAGCACGTCATTCGCTGAACTTTATCTAAACTTGTCGGCTGCTGAAGGTGTAACCTACGAGTATAATGCTATATGATGTTGTGGTCTGGTGGCCAGCACTTAATCAGCCAACAAGTTTAGATAAAGTTCAGCCAATGGCGTGCTGAGCAGATTTCCTTTAGACATATTAGTCAAAAAGTCAGCAGCAACAACGGATGTATGGTTGCGTGAGCTATCGCTGTGGCATGGTCAAAGTTCGGTCCTCAAAATATTGCAAATGTGCCAAACGTAGTGAATTAGTCTCTGGAGAAACCGTTTTTCGACAAAAAGTTTGAAACTCTAATTCCCAACAGTGTGGCGTGGAGCACACAGACACCTGGGGTTAACGTTATATAGATTTCTATACCGATGGCTCTAACTTGAATGGACAAGTGGGTTTCTGAGTATTTAGAATAGAGGTGTGCGCGTGACTGAAATTTCACTCACACTCACGCACATTCACGAAGCAAAATATTTATTCACGCACACTCACGCACGATACGTGTGGTAGCCAATCCCACTCACGCACATCCACGAAATGAAAACCAGTACTCACGCACGAACTACTTTTAAGACTCACGTTCACGCACGATTCACGAGAATTGACGTCACGAGACTCATGTTATTTTCCAAAGGAAATCAGCAAAGGTAACAAAATTTAAAAATAGAATACAGCTCGAGAGCTAAATTAATTTCAGTTAACATACGAGTGTGAATTAAATCTTGATTATTTTCGTGAGCGTGATTTTGCAGGAATTTTATTCACGCACATTCACGAACCGATTTTATTTCTCACGCACGACATATTTATTTTAGTCCCATTCAGTTGCTTTAAATTTTGTTTACGACTCACGTGATTCACGCGTGTCACGCGCACACCTCTAATTTAGAATATACTCAGACCTGGAACTTCGAAAAGCGAAAAATTACCTAATCACTGTAGTGTTTTTCAGGCTGAAATATTAGCAGTAAGAGAGGTGGCGAATTGAGTGAGAAGCAATAAAGTCTTTGGCCTCTGTGTTCCTTAACTCGAAAAAGGCCATCAACTGTCGCAAATCTCCCAATAACACGGCTGAGGAGTACAATATTCACCTAATATGGGTGCCTGGCCACAGGAACATACCAGGGAACAGCGAAGCGGATGAGTTAGCAAGGCTACCATACATATTCCAGGGTAACTAGAATCTGTTGATATGCCTCTGGCTACCTGTAAGTTCATACTGCGTGAGAAGGCTGTCATGATCGCGAAAGTCCGATGGGAGCATTGCAAGGGTTGCAACGACACTAAGCAAAAATGGCTCCATCTAAACTTGTAACGACGAGTTTCCTCCGTCTGCTGGGGTTAGCTCGCGGGGGAAGGGTCCGCCACAGAAATTTATAAGGGAAAGTAACAGCGGAAGAAAACGGCAATGTTTTGTTTTGTTTTAAGCTTTATTGGGTTATTCGTGTATGGTGAACTATATCACGAAACTGTGCTGCTGGTTGACACAGCTGGAGGTCCTAAGGCGTGGGGCTGGAAAGGACAGGCGGGGCCGTGACCGGGTTCGGAACACTTATTCAGCGCGCTGACGGTGGTGTTGGTGCCCAATGTGTGACCAGGGTCGGAACACGAGGTTATGGGGCCGTGAAGGCGATAATTGGGGACACGTGGCTGTGACCGCGTTCGGAACACAGTTTTGGTTAATGGTCGGCTAGAAAACAGCTTTTGGCGAATGACCTTGATGACGTCCTTGACCTGTGACGCTACGAATAGGGCAGAGTCAGAGCTGTGACCGAGTTCGGCACACAGAGCACGGCAGTCGTGAGTAGTTGGCGGCCGAGGTGGGTATCGAGGAAGACAGAGCTGAAAAACACGTGTCACTCACGGTTGACCTTGAACGTGTCCCTAGCGTGACGTGGTAATTGGCGATGGAATATGACTTTGACCGTGGTCGGAACACTAGTCAAAGCAAGAATCTTCGGAATACCGTGAAACGTGACTGTGACCGCGTTCGGAACACAAGCCGAGATAACGTGAGTGAAACACGGGCGGAAGCGTGACAGTGACCGCGTTCGGAACACAAGCCGAGATAACGTGAGTGAAACACGGGCGGAAGCGTGACAGTGACCGCGTTCGGAACACAACGCACGTTAGACGGGAGAAGTTTTCGTGTGAAGCAAATGGCGATGGGAACGAAGATTCCAACTAAGAATAATCTTCGAGAAACCGGAAAGCGTGACTGTGACCGCGTTCGGAACACAAGTCGAGATAACGTGAGTTAGACACGGGCGAGGATGTGACTGTGACCGCGTTCGGAACACAGCGCACGTTTGACGGGAGAAGGTTACGTGTGAAGCAAATGGCGATGGAAACGAAGATGAGATCACGTTTTATGTCCGAATGACCTTGACCGTGACCTTGAACTGTAACGACGTGACTGACGAACGGAAGAAAGGACAGTGACCGTGTTCGGAACACTAATCCAAGTAAGAATAAACTTCGAGAAACCAGAAAGCGTGACTGTGACCGCGTTCGGAACACAAGTCGAGATAACGTGAGTGAAACACGGGCGGGGACGTGACTGTGACCGCGTTCGGAACACAAGTCGTAATAACTAGAGTGAAACAAGAGAAATGACGTGTCTATGACCGCTGTCGGAACACAGAACGCAAGCAGGTGGGAATATTTGACGGTTGGCGAGAATATCAGTAGAAAATCAAGTCATAAACACGCGTTATTCTCGAATGACCTTGACCGTGACCTTGGATCGTGACGACGTAACTGGTGGCGATATATGACCGTGACCGCGTTCGGAACACAAGTCGTTGTAACGTGAGTGGAGCAAGGGAAGTGACGTGACTGTGACCGCGGTCGGAACACAGAACGTGAACATACGGGGTAACGGACGGTTAACGGAAATGTCGATGGGAGCGAAGACCAAACACGTGTTATCCGCGATTGCCCTTGACCGTGACCTTGAACTATGATAACGTGTCTGACGAAGGGATGTGACTGTGACCGGATTCGGAACACAAGTCAGAGGAAAGATCACTTGCACAAAAGGAGGTTGTGACCGCGTTCGGAGCACAAACCGTGATTCAAGTTGTAAATAACCTTGGACGGTCACGCGTAATTAGGCAACGGCGAAAAAAATAAACGGAGTAAGAATAGAGTTGCTCGTTCGTCTCGCGGTATCACAATCTTAACCCCCGGTCGCCTTGCAAAATTCCCAACCGTTTTCACTGGGTTTTTGTTCTCTTCACTTCTTTATTCTAACACTCTACTCACCTGTGTTGCTTCGTCCACGTGTCGTCACCAAAGAGACCGGTTTCAATTTTCTTCTTCCTTTTATAGCTTTGTCTCTTTGCGGTTCATACCTGTTTTGTATGTGGGTGTTGTGTTATTTCAAACCGGTAACGGTACCTTGTTTACCATTCATGAGCCCAGCAACAATTCGTATGCTTGCCCAACCGACATATTTTATCTCGCATGGGAGAGAATAATGCTTAAAACTTATAGTGCAACTCAAGAAAAATGTTTTCAAGGTAAAAAATAAAAACAATTCATTGAACAAAAGAAAACTTAACAAATGACTTCAGTCTTGGGTATTAATAAAAAAAAAGAAAATAAAAAGAAATGGTGAGGTGAAAACTTTCTCTGACAGTACTTCGCGGCATTCATATTGTGGTGGAACCACTACAGCACTTGCCAGAGGTCGGACGGGGGACGGTTCCCCGGTTCGGACCAGCCGTGTATTTTGTCTCGGTCCGCTGTCTTCCGAGCCTGATGATTCCACGAGTGTGGGGGAGATAGGCCGGGATGAAACCGGGATGGCCTCGAGAACCGAGGTTTGGTTGACCACGACCGGACCTGGGGTTTGACGGACTGGCGACTGTGATGGTGCTTGTGGGCGTTGCGGAGTTGGTGAGCCGTCCGATGAAATTCCTAATGTGTGCGTCGTCGTGACTGGGTTGAGTTCCTGGAACTGGTGTATTGGTATCGGTGGGATTCTCTACAGTGGTCGCCATCGCCAACTGCGTCGTCAATGTGAGATGACGTTGACTTTCTCGACTCAGGGAGACACCGGTGGGGAGTCGATCGGCTCCGAATGTGCACGTTAGACCCGAAACCTGAGCCTGAGCATTAGCTAGAAAGTCTAGTCCGAGTAACACGTCCTCGGTGGCTTCGGGCATCGTGGGTATGTGTTTGTTTCCTATTTCGACGGAAAGTTCCACCGCTTCGTTAATGCGGCACTGGGATCCATCTGCTAGTGTCACGTCGGTTACATAGGGAATTAAGGCATGTGAAATATCGCTGCAGCCCACGAACGTTCGGCTGACAAAGGACCCAGTTGCGCCGGTGTCAACCGTCGCGGCTACCAGCCGATCTACGATCCCGATGGTCGCCACTAATTTATTGGGTTCTACTTGCAGCGATGTTTTTATTGGAGGGTTTCTTGATAGACCTGCAGACTCGCCCCCTCGTTCTGGGCGGGTCCGGTTCCCGTTTCCCGAATTCTGTCTGCAGCAGTTGATTGTTCGGACTCCTCGCCGTCCGCATTCCCAGCAGAAAAGCAGGGGTTCATTTCGACACCCAGCGGCATAATGGCCGTTTTGACCGCAACGGCGGCAGGCTGTGCGTGGGTTGAGGACCTCGGCCGCTCTCTGGGGTCCCTCGTATGGATCGAGTCTTCGATGATGTTCTTTTGTGTGAGTAGCGAGCGGTGGTAGACTCTCCAGGTCCTCAGCCAACTCCATTAGCTCCTGAAGATTTAGGAAATCACGCCTCCTGATGTACCATAGGTACTCCGGCAGTGCATTGCGGAAAATGAGCTCGACCTTCTGTTCCTCGGAGAGGTCGCAGTGACGCAGAAGATCTTGCATCGCGAGAGCGAAGTTCTTGAAGGACTCCCTAGGCTTTTGACGGCGCTTCCTTATCTCATCTTCCAAAAGCTCAAAATATCGGGATGGCAGGAAGAATTTCAGAAACTCCTCTCTGAAAGTGCTCCAGCTAGACCAGTATTTGGTGGCTGTCCGGTACCACACCAATGCTCTTCCGACTAGCACTTCGGGCATCATTTTTGGTAATTTGTCTACATCCATTGCATACATGACAGCTAATTCTTCCAACCACTCGATGAACTCCAGAGGGCTGCGTTCTCCATCGTAGTGGACACCCCACTTTCGTACCTGGTGTGCGATGGCTCGAATGTCTTGAAGTTGGGCTCTGTCATTGTCTCCACGCGGAAAGTTGGTTCCTGCTGGTCCAGTGGACTGACCTGCCGGGGGTGACGAATTCACCTCTGCCTGCTCCGTTGCATCCATGCTAAGAGCCGTGGGATCTGTTAGGGACGGTGGTAGTACTGCGGGGGATTTGACAGTGTCATGCTTGGCTTGTATTACAAGTAGCCTCGTCTGGATCTTCTCTGTATGTGTTTTTCCCAAGAATGCGGCAAAACGCCGCCGCATCTCGTCCACTGTCCCTTCGGCCTCAAGTTCGAATTCGGCAAGGTAGGCGGTTAGATCCTCTTTCCGGAGTGAGTATGCCCATGATATACGCAGTGTGCTCGTCATTCTGTAGCCAAGCCTCTTGCACAGATAACCTTATTTACACAATTTTCTTCCGACTGTCCCTGCTCGGGCGCCACTGTAACGACGAGTTTCCTCCGTCTGCTGGGGTTAGCTCGCGGGGGAAGGGTCCGTCACAGAAATTTATAAGGGAAAGTGACAGCGGAAGAAAACGGCAATGTTTTGTTTTGTTTTAAGCTTTATTGGGTTATTCGTGTATGGTGAACTATATCACGAAACTGTGCTGCTGGTTTGCTTGCTGGTTGATACAGCTGGAGGTCCTAAGGCGTGGGGCTGGAAAGGACAGGCGGGGCCGTGACCGGGTTCGGAACACTTATTCAGCGCGCTGACGGTGGTGTTGGTGCCCAATGTGTGACCAGGGTCGGAACACGAGGTTATGGGGCCGTGAAGGCGATAATTGGGGACACGTGGCTGTGACCGCGTTCGGAACACAGTTTTGGTTAATGGTCGGCTAGAAAACAGCTTTTGGCGAATGACCTTGATGACGTCCTTGACCTGTGACGCTACGAATAGGGCAGAGTCAGAGCTGTGACCGAGTTCGGCACACAGAGCACGGCAGTCGTGAGTAGTTGGCGGCCGAGGTGGGTATCGAGGAAGACAGAGCTGAAAAACACGTGTCACTCACGGTTGACCTTGAACGTGTCCCTAGCGTGACGTGGTAATTGGCGATGGAATATGACTTTGACCGTGGTCGGAACACTAGTCAAAGCAAGAATCTTCGGAATACCGTGAAACGTGACTGTGACCGCGTTCGGAACACAAGCCGAGATAACGTGAGTGAAACACGGGCGGAAGCGTGACAGTGACCGCGTTCGGCACACAACGCACGTTAGACGGGAGAAGTTTACGTGTGAAGCAAATGGGAACGAAGATTCCAAGTAAGAATAATCTTCGAGAAACCGGAAAGCGTGACTGTGACCGCGTTCGGAACACAAGTCGAGATAACGTGAGTTAGACACGGGCGGGGATGTGACTGTGACCGCGTTCGGAACACAGCGCACGTTTGACGGGAGAAGGTTACGTGTGAAGCAAATGGCGATGGAAACGAAGATGAGATCAAGTTTTATGTCCGAATGACCTTGACCGTGACCTTGAACTGTAACGACGTGACTGACGAACGGAAGAAAGGACAGTGACCGTGTTCGGAACACTAATCCAAGTAAGAATAAACTTCGAGAAACCAGAAAGCGTGACTGTGACAGCGTTCGGAACACAAGTCGAGATAACGTGAGTGAAACACGGGCGGGGACGTGACTGTGACCGCGTTCGGAACACAAGTCGTGATAATTAGAGTGAAACAAGAGAAATGACGTGTCTATGACCGCTGTCGGAACACAGAACGCAAGCAGGTGGGAATATTTGACGGTTGGCGAGAATATCAGTAGAAAATCAAGTCATAAACACGCGTTATTCTCGAATGACCTTGACCGTGACCTTGGATCGCGACGACGTAACTGGTGGCGATATATGACCGTGACCGCGTTCGGAACACAAGTCGTTGTAACGTGAGTGGAGCAAGGGAAGTGACGTGACTGTGACCGCGGTCGGAACACAGAACGTGAACATACGGGGTAACGGACGGTTAACGGAAATGTCGATGGGAGCGAAGACCAAACACGTGTTATCCGCGATTGCCCTTGACCGTGACCTTGAACTATGATAACGTGTCTGACGAAGGGATGTGACTGTGACCGGATTCGGAACACAAGTCAGAGGAAAGATCACTTGCACAAAAGGAGGTTGTGACCGCGTTCGGAGCACAAACCGTGATTCAAGTTGTAAATAACCTTGGACGGTCACGCGTAATTAGGCAACGGCGAAAAAAATAAACGGAGTAAGAATAGAGTTGCTCGTTCGTCTCGCGGTATCACAATCTTAACCCCCGGTCGCCTTGCAAAATTCCCAACCGTTTTCACTGGGTTTTTGTTCTCTTCACTTCTTTATTCTAACACTCTACTCACCTGTGTTGCTTCGTCCACGTGTCGTCACCAAAGAGACCGGTTTCAATTTTCTTCTTCCTTTTATAGCTTTGTCTCTTTGCGGTTCATACCTGTTTTGTATGTGGGTGTTGTGTTATTTCAAACCGGTAACGGTACCTTGTTTACCATTCATGAGCCCAGCAACAATTCGTATGCTTGCCCAACCGACATATTTTATCTCGCATGGGAGAGAATAATGCTTAAAACTTATAGTGCAACTCAAGAAAAATGTTTTCAAGGTAAAAAATAAAAACAATTCATTGAACAAAAGAAAACTTAACAAATGACTTCAGTCTTGGGTATTAATAAAAAAAAGAAAATAAAAAGAAATGGTGAGGTGAAAACGAGTGTAACGACTTTCGCCGTTACACTGTCCTCCTCCAACGCGGAGGGGGAAGCAACTGCACAATGATTTTACCTCGGCGGTTGATGAGGATGCGGTACCGTTGGTCTTCTATGGTCAACGTATGCTTGTATGGCCGCCGTGCCTTCGGTATGGCCCGGCAGTACCCCATATACGGTCGCAGCTCCCTTAGCACTTTCTCTGACAGTACTTCGCGGCATTCATATTGTGGTGGAACCACTACAGCACTTGCCAGAGGTCGGACGGGGGACGGTTCCCCGGTTCGGACGAGCCGTGTATTTTGTCTCGGTCCGCTGTCTTCCGAGCCTGATGATTCCACGAGTGTGGGGGAGATAGGCCGGGATGAAACCGGGATGGCCTCGAGAACCGAGGTTTGGTTGACCACGACCGGACCTGGGGTTTGACGGACTGGCGACTGTGATGGTGCTTGTGGGTGTTGCGGAGTTGGTGAGCCGTCCGATGAAATTCCTAATGTGTGCGTCGTCGTGACTGGGTTGAGTTCCTGGAACTGGTGTACTGGTATCGGTGGGATTCTCTACAGTGGTCGCCATCGCCAACTGCGTCGTCAATGTGAGATGACGTTGACTTTCTCGACTCAGGGAGACACCGGTGGGGAGTCGATCGGCTCCGAATGTGCACGTTAGACCCGAAACCTGAGCCTGAGCATTAGCTAGAAAGTCTAGTCCGAGTAACACGTCCTCGGTGGCTTCGGGCATCACCAGAAATCTCGTGGGTATGTGTTTGTTTCCTATTTCGACGGAAAGTTCCACCGCTTCGTTAATGCGGCACTGGGATCCATCTGCTAGTGTCACGTCGGTTACATAGGGAATTAAGGCATGTGAAATATTGCTGCAGCCCACGAACGTTCGGCTGACAAAGGACCCAGTTGCGCCGGTGTCAACCGTCGCGGCTACCAGCCGATCTCCGATCCCGATGGTCGCCACTAATTTATTGGGTTCTACTTGCAGCGATGTTTTTATTGGAGGGTTTCTTGATAGACCTGCAGACTCGCCCCCTCGTTCTGGGCGGGTCCGGTTCCCGTTTCCCGAATTCTGTCTGCAGCAGTTGATTGTTCGGACTCCTCGCCGTCCGCATTCCCAGCAGAAAAGCAGGGGTTCATTTCGACACCCAGCGGAATAATGGCCGTTTTGACCGCAACGGCGGCAGGCTGTGCGTGGGTTGAGGACCTCGGCCGCTCTCTGGGGTCCCTCGTCTGGATCGAGTCTTCGATGATGTTCTTTTGTGTGAGTAGCGAGCGGTGGTAGACTCTCCAGGGCCTCAGCCAACTCCATTAGCTCCTGAAGATTTAGGAAATCACGCCTCCTGATGTACCATAGGTACTACGGCAGTGCATTGCGGAAAATGAGCTCGACCTTCTGTTCCTCGGAGAGGTCGCAGTGACGCAGAAGATCTTGCATCGCGAGAGCGAAGTTCTTGAAGGACTCCCTAGGCTTTTGACGGCGCTTCCTTATCTCATCTTCCAAATGCTCAAAATATCGGGATGGCAGGAAGAATTTCAGAAACTCCTCTCTGAAAGTGCTCCAGCTAGACAAGTATTTGGTGGCTGTCCGGTACCACACCAATGCTCTTCCGACTAGCACTTCGGGCATCATTTTTGGTAATTTGTCTACATCCATTGCATACATGACAGCTAATTCTTCCAACCACTCGATGAACTCCAGAGGGCTGCGTTCTCCATCGTAGTGGACACCCCACTGTCGTACCTGGTGTGCGATGGCTCGAATGTCTTGAAGTTGGGCTCTGTCATTGTCTCCACGCGGAAAGTTGGTTCCTGCTGGTCCAGTGGACTGACCTGCCGGGGGTGACGAATTCACCTCTGCCTGCTCCGTTGCATCCATGCTAAGAGCCGTGGAATCTGTTAGGGACGGTGGTAGTACTGCGGGGGATTTGACAGTGTCATGCTTGGCTTGTATTACAAGTAGCCTCGTCTGGATCTTCTCTGTATGTGTTTTTCCCAAGAATGCGGCAAAACGCCGCCGCATCTCGTCCACTGTCCCTTCGGCCTCAAGTTCGAATTCGGCAAGGTAGGCGGTTAGATCCTCTTTCCGGAGTGAGTATGCCCATGATATACGCAGTGTGCTCGTCATTCTGTAGCCAAGCCTCTTGCACAGATAACCTTATTTACACAATTTTCTTCCGACTGTCCCTGCTCGGGCGCCACTGTAACGACGAGTTTCCTCCGTCTGCTGGGGTTAGCTCGCGGGGGAAGGGTCCGTCACAGAAATTTATAAGGGAAAGTGACAGCGGAAGAAAACGGCAATGTTTTGTTTTGTTATAAGCTTTATTGGGTTATTCGTGTATGGTGAACTATATCACGAAACTGTGCTGCTGGTTTGCTTGCTGGTTGATACAGCTGGAGGTCCTAAGGCGTGGGCAGCGTTGCCAATTTAGCTTTTTTCCCGCTAGATTTGGCTTTTTTTGAAGACGTTTAGCGGGAAAAAAATGCATTTAGCTTTTAGCTTTTTTTCTGGCTTTTTTTCATGACCCTTTTAGCTATTTTTGGCTTTTTTATTTTCGACATGTTTCTATTGAAATATGGATAAATCGTCGTTATCTAAGCCTTGCTGCAAGTATAAGGGTTTCCACATATTTCAAAGCACAGTTGAAACATTAATAATGAGTCCAGCCATTATGCGGGCATTTTTGTAGCAAATACACCTTGTTGTAAAGTTTTTTCATTATATACATAAAAGTTATCGTAAACTTTAAATCTACTATTACCATACAAATTTGTTAGATAAAC